>NW_027675714.1:135000-162331 GCF_965601325.2 Salmo salar
TGTGTGTGTGTGTGTTGTCGGTGTGTGTGTGAGTGTGTGTTGTCGGTGTGTGTGTGTGTGTGTTGTCGGTGTGTGTGTGTGTGTGTTGTCGGTGTGTGTGTGTGTGTGTTGTGTGTGTGTGTTGTCGGTGTGTGTGTGTGTTGTCGATGTGTGTGTGTGTGTGTTGTCAGTGTGTGTGTGTGTGTTGTCTGTGTGTGTGTGTGTGTTGTCGGTGTGTGTGTGTGTGTGTTGTCGGTGTGTGTGTGTGTGTGTTGTCGGTGTGTGTGTGTGTGTGTTGTCGGTGTGTGTGTGTGTGTGTGTGTGTGTTGTCGGTGTGTGTGTGTTGTGTGTGTGTGTGTTGTCGGTGTGTGTGTGTGTGTGTTGTTGGTGTGTGTGTGTGTGTGTGTTGTCGGTGTGTGTGTGTGTGTGTGTTGTCGGTGTGTGTGTGTGTGTGTTGTCGGTGTGTGTGTGTGTGTGTGTGTGTGTGTGTTGTCGGTGTGTGTGTGTGTGTTGTCGGTGTGTGTGTGTGTGTTGTCGGTGTGTGTGTGTGTGTGTGTGTGTGTGTGTGTGTTGTCGGTGTGTGTGTGAGTGTGTGTTGTCGGTGTGTGTGTGTGTGTGTGTGTGTGTGTGTTGTCGGTGTGTGTGTGTGTTGTCGGTGTGTGTGTGTGTGTGTTGTCGGTGTGTGTGTGTGTGTTGTCGGTGTGTGTGTGTGTGTTGTCGGTGTGTGTGTGTGTGTGTGTGTGTGTGTGTGTGTGTGTGTGTTGTCGGGGTGTGTTTGAGTGTGTGTTGTCGGTGTGTGTGTGTTGTTGGTGTGTGTGTGTGTTGTGTGTGTGTGTGTGTGTGTTGTCGGTGTGTGTGTGTGTGTGTTGTCGGTGTGTGTGTGTGTGTGTCTTGTCGGTGTGTGTGTGTTGTCGTTGTGTGTGTGTGTGTGTGGTAGGTGTGTGTGTGTGTTGTCGGTGTGTGTGTGTGTGTGTTGTCGGTGTGTGTGTGTTGTCGGTGTGTGTGTGTGTGTTGTCGGTGTGTGTGTGTGTTGTTGGTGTGTGTGTGTGTGTGTGTGTGTGTGTTGTCGGTGTGTGTGTGTGTGTGTTGTCGGTGTGTGTGTGTGTGTTGTGTGTGTGTTGTCGGTGTGTGTGTGTGTGTGTGTGTGTGTGTGTGTTGTCGGTGTGTGTGTGAGTGTGTGTTGTCGGTGTGTGTGTGTGTGTGTTGTCGGTGTGTGTGTGTGTGTGTTGTCGGTGTGTGTGTGTGTGTGTTGTGTGTGTGTGTTGTCGGTGTGTGTGTGTGTTGTCGATGTGTGTGTGTGTGTGTTGTCAGTGTGTGTGTGTGTGTTGTCTGTGTGTGTGTGTGTGTTGTCGGTGTGTGTGTGTGTGTGTTGTCGGTGTGTGTGTGTGTGTGTTGTCGGTGTGTGTGTGTGTGTGTTGTCGGTGTGTGTGTGTGTGTGTGTGTGTGTTGTCGGTGTGTGTGTGTTGTGTGTGTGTGTGTTGTCGGTGTGTGTGTGTGTGTGTTGTTGGTGTGTGTGTGTGTGTGTGTTGTCGGTGTGTGTGTGTGTGTGTGTTGTCGGTGTGTGTGTGTGTGTGTTGTCGGTGTGTGTGTGTGTGTGTGTGTGTGTGTGTGTTGTCGGTGTGTGTGTGTGTGTTGTCGGTGTGTGTGTGTGTGTTGTCGGTGTGTGTGTGTGTGTGTGTGTGTGTGTGTGTGTTGTCGGTGTGTGTGTGAGTGTGTGTTGTCGGTGTGTGTGTGTGTGTGTGTGTGTGTGTTGTCGGTGTGTGTGTGTGTTGTCGGTGTGTGTGTGTGTGTGTTGTCGGTGTGTGTGTGTGTGTTGTCGGTGTGTGTGTGTGTGTTGTCGGTGTGTGTGTGTGTGTGTGTGTGTGTGTGTGTGTGTGTGTGTGTGTGTTGTCGGTGTGTGTGTGAGTGTGTGTTGTCGGTGTGTGTGTGTGTGTGTTGTCGGTGTGTGTGTGTGTGTTGTCGGTGTGTGTGTGTGTGTGTTGTGTGTGTGTGTTGTCGGTGTGTGTGTGTGTTGTCGATGTGTGTGTGTGTGTGTTGTCAGTGTGTGTGTGTGTGTGTTGTCGGTGTGTGTGTGTGTGTTGTCGGTGTGTGTGTGTGTGTGTTGTCGGTGTGTGTGTGTGTGTGTGTGTTGTCGGTGTGTGTGTGTTGTGTGTGTGTGTGTTGTCGGTGTGTGTGTGTGTGTGTTGTTGGTGTGTGTGTGTGTGTGTTGTCGGTGTGTGTGTGTGTGTGTGTGTTGTCGGTGTGTGTGTGTGTGTGTTGTCGGTGTGTGTGTGTGTGTGTGTGTGTTGTCGGTGTGTGTGTGTGTGTGTGTTGTCGGTGTGTGTGTGTGTGTGTCTTGTCGGTGTGTGTGTGTTGTCTTTGTGTGTGTGTGTGTGTGTGTGGTAGGTGTTTGTGTGTGTTGTCGGTGTGTGTGTGTGTGTGTTGTCGGTGTGTGTGTGTGTTGTCGGTGTGTGTGTGTGTGTTGTCGGTGTGTGTGTGTGTGTGTTGTCGGTGTGTGTGTGTGTGTGTTGTCGGTGTGTGTGAGTGTGTTGCTGGTGTGTGTGTGTGTGTGTGTGTTGTCGGTGTGTGTGTGTGTGTTGTCGGTGTGTGTGTGTGTGTTGTCGGTGTGTGTGTGTGTGTGTTGTCGGTGTGTGTGTGTGTGTGTGTGTTGTCAGTGTGTGTGTGTGTGTGTTGTCGGTGTGTGTGTGTGTGTGTTGTCGGTGTGTGTGTGTGTGTGTTGTCGGTGTGTGTGTGTGTGTTGTCGGTGTGTGTGTGTGTGTGTGTTGTCGGTGTGTGTGTGTGTTGTCGGTGTGTGTGTGTGTGTGTGTGTTGTCAGTGTGTGTGTGTGTGTCTTGTCAGTGTGTGTGTGTGTGTGTTGTCGTTGTGTGTGTGTTTATGTGTTGTCGGTGTGTGTGTGTGTGTGTGTTGTCGGTGTGTGTGTGTGTTGTCGGTGTGTGTGTGTGTTGTCGGTGTGTGTGTGTGTGTGTGTGTGTGTGTGTTGTCGGTGTGTGTGTGTGTGTGTTGTCGGTGTGTGTGTGTGTGTGTGTGTGTGTGTGTGTTGTCGGTGTGTGTGTGTGTGTTGTCGGTGTGTGTGTGTGTGTGTTGTCGTGTGTGTGTGTGTTGTGTGTGTGTGTGTTGTCGGTGTGTGTGTGTGTGTGTGTGTTGTCGGTGTCTGTGTGTGTGTGTTGTCGGTGTGTGTGTGTGTGTGTGTTGTCGGTGTGTGTGTATGTGTGTTGTCGGTGTGTGTGTGTGTGTGTTGTCGGTGTGTGTGTGTGTGTGTGTGTGTGTTGTCGGTGTGTGTGTGTGTGTTGTGTGTGTGTGTGTTGTCGGTGTGTGTGTGTGTGTGTTGTCGGTGTGTGTGTGTGTGTGTTGTCGGTGTGTGTGTGTTGTCGGTGCGTGTGTGTGTGTGTTGTCGGTGTGTGTGTGTGTTGTCGGTGTGTGTGTGTGTGTTGTCGGTGTGTGTGTGTGTGTGTGTGTGTGTGTTGTCGGTGTGTGTGTGTGTTGTCGGTGTGTGTGTGTGTTGTCAGTGTGTTGTCGGTGTGTGTGTGTGTGTTGTCGGTGTGTGTGTGTGTGTTGTCGGTGTGTGTGTGTGTGTTGTTGGTGTGTGTGTGTGTTGTGTGTGTGTGTGTGTGTGTTGTCGGTGTGTGTGTGTGTGTGTTGTCGGTGTGTGTGTGTGTGTGTCTTGTTCGGTGTGTGTGTGTTGTCGTTGTGTGTGTGTGTGTGTGGTAGGTGTGTGTGTGTGTTGTCGGTGTGTGTGTGTGTGTGTTGTCGGTGTGTGTGTGTTGTCGGTGTGTGTGTGTGTGTTGTCGGTGTGTGTGTGTGTTGTTGGTGTGTGTGTGTGTGTGTGTGTGTGTTGTCGGTGTGTGTGTGTGTTGTCGGTGTGTGTGTGTGTGTGTTGTCGGTGTGTGTGTGTGTGTTGTGTGTGTGTTGTCGGTGTGTGTGTGTGTGTGTGTGTGTGTGTGTGTGTGTGTGTTGTCGGTGTGTGTGTGAGTGTGTGTTGTCGGTGTGTGTGTGTGTTGTCGGTGTGTGTGTGTGTGTGTTGTCGGTGTGTGTGTGTGTGTGTTGTGTGTGTGTGTTGTCGGTGTGTGTGTGTGTTGTCGATGTGTGTGTGTGTGTGTTGTCATTGTGTGTGTGTGTGTTGTCGGTGTGTGTGTGTGTGTGTTGTCGGTGTGTGTGTGTGTGTGTTGTCGGTGTGTGTGTGTGTGTTGTCGGTGTGTGTGTGTGTGTGTGTTGTCGGTGTGTGTGTGTGTGTTGTCGGTGTGTGTGTGTGTGTGTGTTGTCAGTGTGTGTGTGTGTGTCTTGTCAGTGTGTGTGTGTGTGTGTGTTGTCGTTGTGTGTGTGTTTATGTGTTGTCGGTGTGTGTGTGTGTGTGTGTTGTCGGTGTGTGTGTGTGTTGTCGGTGTGTGTGTGTGTTGTCGGTGTGTGTGTGTGTGTGTGTGTGTGTGTTGTCGGTGTGTGTGTGTGTGTGTTGTCGGTGTGTGTGTGTGTGTGTGTGTGTGTGTGTGTTGTCGGTGTGTGTGTGTGTGTTGTCGGTGTGTGTGTGTGTGTGTTGTCGTGTGTGTGTGTGTTGTGTGTGTGTGTGTTGTCGGTGTGTGTGTGTGTGTGTGTGTTGTCGGTGTCTGTGTGTGTGTGTTGTCGGTGTGTGTGTGTGTGTGTGTTGTCGGTGTGTGTGTATGTGTGTTGTCGGTGTGTGTGTGTGTGTGTTGTCGGTGTGTGTGTGTGTGTGTGTGTGTGTTGTCGGTGTGTGTGTGTGTGTTGTGTGTGTGTGTGTTGTCGGTGTGTGTGTGTGTGTGTTGTCGGTGTGTGTGTGTGTGTGTGTTGTCGGTGTGTGTGTGTTGTCGGTGCGTGTGTGTGTGTGTTGTCGGTGTGTGTGTGTGTTGTCGGTGTGTGTGTGTGTGTTGTCGGTGTGTGTGTGTGTGTGTGTGTGTTGTCGGTGTGTGTGTGTGTTGTCGGTGTGTGTGTGTGTTGTCAGTGTGTTGTCGGTGTGTGTGTGTGTGTTGTCGGTGTGTGTGTGTGTGTTGTCGGTGTGTGTGTGTGTGTTGTTGCTGTGTGTGTGTGTTGTGTGTGTGTGTGTGTGTGTTGTCGGTGTGTGTGTGTGTGTGTGTTGTCGGTGTGTGTGTGTGTGTGTCTTGTCGGTGTGTGTGTGTTGTCGTTGTGTGTGTGTGTGTGTGGTAGGTGTGTGTGTGTGTTGTCGGTGTGTGTGTGTGTGTGTTGTCGGTGTGTGTGTGTTGTCGGTGTGTGTGTGTGTTGTCGGTGTGTGTGTGTGTTGTTGGTGTGTGTGTGTGTGTGTGTGTGTTGTCGGTGTGTGTGTGTGTTGTGGGTGTGTGTGTGTGTGTGTTGTCGGTGTGTGTGTGTGTGTTGTGTGTGTGTTGTCGGTGTGTGTGTGTGTGTGTGTGTGTGTGTGTGTGTGTGTGTGTGTGTTGTCGGTGTGTGTGTGAGTGTGTGTTGTCGGTGTGTGTGTGTGTGTGTTGTCGGTGTGTGTGTGTGTGTGTTGTCGGTGTGTGTGTGTGTGTGTTGTGTGTGTGTGTTGTCGGTGTGTGTGTGTGTTGTCGATGTGTGTGTGTGTGTGTTGTCAGTGTGTGTGTGTGTGTTGTCTGTGTGTGTGTGTGTGTTGTCGGTGTGTGTGTGTGTGTGTGTTGTCGGTGTGTGTGTGTGTGTGTTGTCGGTGTGTGTGTGTGTTGTCGGTGTGTGTGTGTGTGTGTGTGTGTGTTGTCGGTGTGTGTGTGTTGTGTGTGTGTGTGTTGTCGGTGTGTGTGTGTGTGTGTTGTTGGTGTGTGTGTGTGTGTGTGTTGTCGGTGTGTGTGTGTGTGTGTGTTGTCGGTGTGTGTGTGTGTGTGTTGTCGGTGTGTGTGTGTGTGTGTGTGTGTGTGTGTTGTCGGTGTGTGTGTGTGTGTTGTCGGTGTGTGTGTGTGTGTTGTCGGTGTGTGTGTGTGTGTGTGTGTGTGTGTGTGTGTTGTCGGTGTGTGTGTGAGTGTGTGTTGTCGGTGTGTGTGTGTGTGTGTGTGTGTGTGTGTTGTCGGTGTGTGTGTGTGTTGTCGGTGTGTGTGTGTGTGTGTTGTCGGTGTGTGTGTGTGTGTTGTCGGTGTGTGTGTGTGTGTTGTCAGTGTGTGTGTGTGTGTGTGTGTGTGTGTGTGTGTGTGTTGTCGGGGTGTGTTTGAGTGTGTGTTGTCGGTGTGTGTGTGTGTGTTGTCGGTGTGTGTGTGTGTGTGTCTTGTCGGTGTGTGTGTGTTGTCGTTGTGTGTGTGTGTGTGTGGTAGGTGTGTGTGTGTGTTGTCGGTGTGTGTGTGTGTGTGTTGTCGGTGTGTGTGTGTTGTCGGTGTGTGTGTGTGTGTTGTCGGTGTGTGTGTGTGTTGTTGGTGTGTGTGTGTGTGTGTGTGTGTGTGTTGTCGGTGTGTGTGTGTGTGTGTTGTCGGTGTGTGTGTGTGTGTTGTGTGTGTGTTGTCGGTGTGTGTGTGTGTGTGTGTGTGTGTGTTGTCGGTGTGTGTGTGAGTGTGTGTTGTCGGTGTGTGTGTGTGTGTGTTGTCGGTGTGTGTGTGTGTGTGTGTGTTGTCGGTGTGTGTGTGTGTGTGTTGTGTGTGTGTGTTGTCGGTGTGTGTGTGTGTTGTCGATGTGTGTGTGTGTGTGTTGTCAGTGTGTGTGTGTGTGTTGTCTGTGTGTGTGTGTGTGTTGTCGGTGTGTGTGTGTGTGTGTTGTCGGTGTGTGTGTGTGTGTGTTGTCGGTGTGTGTGTGTGTGTGTTGTCGGTGTGTGTGTGTGTGTGTGTGTGTGTTGTCGGTGTGTGTGTGTTGTGTGTGTGTGTGTTGTCGGTGTGTGTGTGTGTGTGTTGTTGGTGTGTGTGTGTGTTGTCGGTGTGTGTGTGTGTGTGTGTGTGTTGTCGGTGTGTGTGTGTGTGTGTTGTCGGTGTGTGTGTGTGTGTGTGTGTGTGTGTGTTGTCGGTGTGTGTGTGTGTGTTGTCGGTGTGTGTGTGTGTGTTGTCGGTGTGTGTGTGTGTGTGTGTGTGTGTGTGTTGTCGGTGTGTGTGTGAGTGTGTGTTGTCGGTGTGTGTGTGTGTTGTCGGTGTGTGTGTGTGTTGTCGGTGTGTGTGTGTGTGTGTTGTCGGTGTGTGTGTGTGTGTTGTCGGTGTGTGTGTGTGTGTTGTCGGTGTGTGTGTGTGTGTGTGTGTGTGTGTGTGTGTGTGTGTGTGTGTGTGTTGTCGGTGTGTGTGTGAGTGTGTGTTGTCGGTGTGTGTGTGTGTGTGTTGTCGGTGTGTGTGTGTGTGTTGTCGGTGTGTGTGTGTGTGTGTTGTGTGTGTGTGTGTGTGTGTGTGTGTTGTCGGTGTGTGTGTGTGTGTTGTCGGTGTGTGTGTGTGTTGTTGGTGTGTGTGTGTGTGTGTGTGTGTGTTGTCGGTGTGTGTGTGTGTTGTCGGTGTGTGTGTGTGTGTGTTGTCGGTGTGTGTGTGTGTGTTGTGTGTGTGTTGTCGGTGTGTGTGTGTGTGTGTGTGTGTGTGTGTGTGTGTGTGTTGTCGGTGTGTGTGTGAGTGTGTGTTGTCGGTGTGTGTGTGTGTGTGTTGTCGGTGTGTGTGTGTGTGTGTTGTCGGTGTGTGTGTGTGTGTGTTGTGTGTGTGTGTTGTCGGTGTGTGTGTGTGTTGTCGATGTGTGTGTGTGTGTGTTGTCAGTGTGTGTGTGTGTGTTGTCTGTGTGTGTGTGTGTGTTGTCGGTGTGTGTGTGTGTGTGTTGTCGGTGTGTGTGTGTTGTCGGTGTGTGTGTGTGTGTGTTGTCGGTGTGTGTGTGTGTGTGTGTGTGTGTTGTCGGTGTGTGTGTGTTGTGTGTGTGTGTGTTGTCGGTGTGTGTGTGTGTGTGTTGTTGGTGTGTGTGTGTGTGTGTGTTGTCGGTGTGTGTGTGTGTGTGTGTTGTCGGTGTGTGTGTGTGTGTGTTGTCGGTGTGTGTGTGTGTGTGTGTGTGTGTGTGTTGTCGGTGTGTGTGTGTGTCTTGTCGGTGTGTGTGTGTGTGTTGTCGGTGTGTGTGTGTGTGTGTGTGTGTGTGTGTGTGTTGTCGGTGTGTGTGTGAGTGTGTGTTGTCGGTGTGTGTGTGTGTGTGTGTGTGTGTGTGTTGTCGGTGTGTGTGTGTGTTGTCGGTGTGTGTGTGTGTGTGTTGTCGGTGTGTGTGTGTGTGTTGTCGGTGTGTGTGTGTGTGTTGTCGGTGTGTGTGTGTGTGTGTGTGTGTGTGTGTGTGTGTTGTCGGGGTGTGTTTGAGTGTGTGTTGTCGGTGTGTGTGTGTTGTTGGTGTGTGTGTGTGTTGTGTGTGTGTGTGTGTGTGTTGTCGGTGTGTGTGTGTGTGTGTGTTGTCGGTGTGTGTGTGTGTGTGTCTTGTCGGTGTGTGTGTGTTGTCGTTGTGTGTGTGTGTGTGTGGTAGGTGTGTGTGTGTGTTGTCGGTGTGTGTGTGTGTGTGTTGTCGGTGTGTGTGTGTTGTCGGTGTGTGTGTGTGTGTTGTCGGTGTGTGTGTGTGTTGTTGGTGTGTGTGTGTGTGTGTGTGTGTGTGTTGTCGGTGTGTGTGTGTGTGTGTGTGTGTTGTCGGTGTGTGTGTGTGTTGTCGGTGTGTGTGTGTGTTGTCAGTGTGTTGTCGGTGTGTGTGTGTGTGTTGTCGGTGTGTGTGTGTGTGTTGTCGGTGTGTGTGTGTGTGTTGTTGCTGTGTGTGTGTGTTGTGTGTGTGTGTGTGTGTGTTGTCGGTGTGTGTGTGTGTGTGTTGTCGGTGTGTGTGTGTGTGTGTCTTGTCGGTGTGTGTGTGTTGTCGTTGTGTGTGTGTGTGTGTGTGGTAGGTGTGTGTGTGTGTTGTCGGTGTGTGTGTGTGTGTGTTGTCGGTGTGTGTGTGTTGTCGGTGTGTGTGTGTGTGTTGTCGGTGTGTGTGTGTGTTGTTGGTGTGTGTGTGTGTGTGTGTGTGTTGTCGGTGTGTGTGTGTGTTGTCGGTGTGTGTGTGTGTGTGTTGTCGGTGTGTGTGTGTGTGTTGTGTGTGTGTTGTCGGTGTGTGTGTGTGTGTGTGTGTGTGTGTGTGTGTGTGTGTTGTCGGTGTGTGTGTGAGTGTGTGTTGTCGGTGTGTGTGTGTGTGTGTTGTCGGTGTGTGTGTGTGTGTGTTGTCGGTGTGTGTGTGTGTGTGTTGTGTGTGTGTGTTGTCGGTGTGTGTGTGTGTTGTCGATGTGTGTGTGTGTGTGTTGTCAGTGTGTGTGTGTGTGTTGTCTGTGTGTGTGTGTGTGTTGTCGGTGTGTGTGTGTGTGTGTGTTGTCGGTGTGTGTGTGTGTGTGTTGTCGGTGTGTGTGTGTGTTGTCGGTGTGTGTGTGTGTGTGTGTGTGTGTGTTGTCGGTGTGTGTGTGTTGTGTGTGTGTGTGTTGTCGGTGTGTGTGTGTGTGTGTTGTTGGTGTGTGTGTGTGTGTGTGTTGTCGGTGTGTGTGTGTGTGTGTGTTGTCGGTGTGTGTGTGTGTGTGTTGTCGGTGTGTGTGTGTGTGTGTGTGTGTGTGTGTGTGTTGTCGGTGTGTGTGTGTGTGTTGTCGGTGTGTGTGTGTGTGTTGTCGGTGTGTGTGTGTGTGTGTGTGTGTGTGTGTGTGTGTGTGTTGTCGGTGTGTGTGTGAGTGTGTGTTGTCGGTGTGTGTGTGTGTGTGTGTGTGTGTGTGTTGTCGGTGTGTGTGTTGTCGGTGTGTGTGTGTGTGTGTTGTCGGTGTGTGTGTGTGTGTTGTCGGTGTGTGTGTGTGTGTTGTCGGTGTGTGTGTGTGTGTGTGTGTGTGTGTGTGTGTGTTGTCGGGGTGTGTTTGAGTGTGTGTTGTCGGTGTGTGTGTGTTGTTGGTGTGTGTGTGTGTTGTGTGTGTGTGTGTGTGTGTTGTCGGTGTGTGTGTGTGTGTTGTCGGTGTGTGTGTGTGTGTGTCTTGTCGGTGTGTGTGTGTTGTCGTTGTGTGTGTGTGTGTGTGGTAGGTGTGTGTGTGTGTTGTCGGTGTGTGTGTGTGTGTGTTGTCGGTGTGTGTGTGTTGTCGGTGTGTGTGTGTGTGTTGTCGGTGTGTGTGTGTGTTGTTGGTGTGTGTGTGTGTGTGTGTGTGTGTGTTGTCGGTGTGTGTGTGTGTGTGTTGTCGGTGTGTGTGTGTGTGTTGTGTGTGTGTTGTCGGTGTGTGTGTGTGTGTGTGTGTGTGTGTTGTCGGTGTGTGTGTGAGTGTGTGTTGTCGGTGTGTGTGTGTGTGTGTTGTCGGTGTGTGTGTGTGTGTGTGTGTTGTCGGTGTGTGTGTGTGTGTGTTGTGTGTGTGTGTTGTCGGTGTGTGTGTGTGTTGTCGATGTGTGTGTGTGTGTGTTGTCAGTGTGTGTGTGTGTGTTGTCTGTGTGTGTGTGTGTGTTGTCGGTGTGTGTGTGTGTGTGTTGTCGGTGTGTGTGTGTGTGTGTTGTCGGTGTGTGTGTGTGTGTGTTGTCGGTGTGTGTGTGTGTGTGTGTGTGTGTTGTCGGTGTGTGTGTGTTGTGTGTGTGTGTGTTGTCGGTGTGTGTGTGTGTGTGTTGTTGGTGTGTGTGTGTGTTGTCGGTGTGTGTGTGTGTGTGTGTGTGTTGTCGGTGTGTGTGTGTGTGTGTTGTCGGTGTGTGTGTGTGTGTGTGTGTGTGTGTGTTGTCGGTGTGTGTGTGTGTGTTGTCGGTGTGTGTGTGTGTGTTGTCGGTGTGTGTGTGTGTGTGTGTGTGTGTGTTGTCGGTGTGTGTGTGAGTGTGTGTTGTCGGTGTGTGTGTGTGTTGTCGGTGTGTGTGTGTGTTGTCGGTGTGTGTGTGTGTGTGTTGTCGGTGTGTGTGTGTGTTGTCGGTGTGTGTGTGTGTGTTGTCGGTGTGTGTGTGTGTGTGTGTGTGTGTGTGTGTGTGTGTGTGTGTGTGTTGTCGGTGTGTGTGTGAGTGTGTGTTGTCGGTGTGTGTGTGTGTGTGTTGTCGGTGTGTGTGTGTGTGTTGTCGGTGTGTGTGTGTGTGTGTTGTGTGTGTGTGTGTGTGTGTGTGTGTTGTCGGTGTGTGTGTGTGTGTTGTCGGTGTGTGTGTGTGTTGTTGGTGTGTGTGTGTGTGTGTGTGTGTGTGTGTGTTGTCGGTGTGTGTGTGTGTTGTCGGTGTGTGTGTGTGTGTGTTGTCGGTGTGTGTGTGTGTGTTGTGTGTGTGTTGTCGGTGTGTGTGTGTGTGTGTGTGTGTGTGTGTGTGTGTGTTGTCGGTGTGTGTGTGAGTGTGTGTTGTCGGTGTGTGTGTGTGTGTGTTGTCGGTGTGTGTGTGTGTGTGTTGTCGGTGTGTGTGTGTGTGTGTTGTGTGTGTGTGTTGTCGGTGTGTGTGTGTGTTGTCGATGTGTGTGTGTGTGTGTTGTCAGTGTGTGTGTGTGTGTTGTCTGTGTGTGTGTGTGTGTTGTCGGTGTGTGTGTGTGTGTGTTGTCGGTGTGTGTGTGTGTGTGTGTTGTCGGTGTGTGTGTGTGTGTGTTGTCGGTGTGTGTGTGTGTGTGTGTGTGTGTTGTCGGTGTGTGTGTGTTGTGTGTGTGTGTGTTGTCGGTGTGTGTGTGTGTGTGTTGTTGGTGTGTGTGTGTGTGTGTGTTGTCGGTGTGTGTGTGTGTGTGTGTTGTCGGTGTGTGTGTGTGTGTGTTGTCGGTGTGTGTGTGTGTGTGTGTGTGTGTGTGTTGTCGGTGTGTGTGTGTGTGTTGTCGGTGTGTGTGTGTGTGTTGTCGGTGTGTGTGTGTGTGTGTGTGTGTGTGTGTGTGTGTGTTGTCGGTGTGTGTGTGAGTGTGTGTTGTCGGTGTGTGTGTGTGTGTGTGTGTGTGTGTGTTGTCGGTGTGTGTGTGTGTTGTCGGTGTGTGTGTGTGTGTGTTGTCGGTGTGTGTGTGTGTGTTGTCGGTGTGTGTGTGTGTGTTGTCGGTGTGTGTGTGTGTGTGTGTGTGTGTGTGTGTGTGTGTGTTGTCGGGGTGTGTTTGAGTGTGTGTTGTCGGTGTGTGTGTGTTGTTGGTGTGTGTGTGTGTTGTGTGTGTGTGTGTGTGTGTTGTCGGTGTGTGTGTGTGTTGTCGGTGTGTGTGTGTGTGTGTCTTGTCGGTGTGTGTGTGTTGTCGTTGTGTGTGTGTGTGTGTGGTAGGTGTGTGTGTGTGTTGTCGGTGTGTGTGTGTGTGTGTTGTCGGTGTGTGTGTGTTGTCGGTGTGTGTGTGTGTGTTGTCGGTGTGTGTGTGTGTTGTTGGTGTGTGTGTGTGTGTGTGTGTGTGTGTTGTCGGTGTGTGTGTGTGTGTGTTGTCGGTGTGTGTGTGTGTGTTGTGTGTGTGTTGTCGGTGTGTGTGTGTGTGTGTGTGTGTGTGTGTGTGTGTTGTCGGTGTGTGTGTGAGTGTGTGTTGTCGGTGTGTGTGTGTGTGTGTTGTCGGTGTGTGTGTGTGTGTGTTGTCGGTGTGTGTGTGTGTGTGTTGTGTGTGTGTGTTGTCGGTGTGTGTGTGTGTTGTCGATGTGTGTGTGTGTGTGTTGTCAGTGTGTGTGTGTGTGTTGTCTGTGTGTGTGTGTGTGTTGTCGGTGTGTGTGTGTGTGTTGTCGGTGTGTGTGTGTGTGTGTTGTCGGTGTGTGTGTGTGTGTGTTGTCGGTGTGTGTGTGTGTGTGTGTGTGTGTTGTCGGTGTGTGTGTGTTGTGTGTGTGTGTGTTGTCGGTGTGTGTGTGTGTGTGTTGTTGGTGTGTGTGTGTGTGTGTGTTGTCGGTGTGTGTGTGTGTGTGTGTTGTCGGTGTGTGTGTGTGTGTGTTGTCGGTGTGTGTGTGTGTGTGTGTGTGTGTGTGTTGTCGGTGTGTGTGTGTGTGTGTGTGTGTGTGTGTTGTCGGTGTGTGTGTTAGTGTGTGTTGTCGGTGTGTGTGTGTGTGTGTGTGTGTGTGTGTGTTGTCGGTGTGTGTGTGTGTTGTCGGTGTGTGTGTGTGTGTTGTCGGTGTGTGTGTGTGTGTTGTCGGTGTGTGTGTGTGTGTTGTCGGTGTGTGTGTGTGTGTGTGTGTGTGTGTGTGTGTGTGTGTGTGTGTTGTCGGTGTGTGTGTGAGTGTGTGTTGTCGGTGTGTGTGTGTGTGTGTTGTCGGTGTGTGTGTGTGTGTTGTCGGTGTGTGTGTGTGTGTGTTGTGTGTGTGTGTTGTCGGTGTGTGTGTGTGTTGTCGATGTGTGTGTGTGTGTGTTGTCAGTGTGTGTGTGTGTGTGTTGTCGGTGTGTGTGTGTGTGTTGTCGGTGTGTGTGTGTGTTGTCGGTGTGTGTGTGTGTGTGTGTGTTGTCGGTGTGTGTGTGTTGTGTGTGTGTGTGTTGTCGGTGTGTGTGTGTGTGTGTTGTTGGTGTGTGTGTGTGTGTGTTGTCGGTGTGTGTGTGTGTGTGTGTGTTGTCGGTGTGTGTGTGTGTGTGTTGTCGGTGTGTGTGTGTGTGTGTGTGTGTTGTCGGTGTGTGTGTGTGTGTGTGTTGTCGGTGTGTGTGTGTGTGTGTCTTGTCGGTGTGTGTGTGTTGTCTTGTGTGTGTGTGTGTGTGTGTGGTAGGTGTTTGTGTGTGTTGTCGGTGTGTGTGTGTGTGTGTTGTCGGTGTGTGTGTGTGTTGTCGGTGTGTGTGTGTGTGTTGTCGGTGTGTGTGTGTGTGTGTTGTCGGTGTGTGTGTGTGTGTGTGTTGTCGGTGTGTGTGTGTGTGTTGTCGGTGTGTGTGTGTGTGTTGTCGGTGTGTGTGTGTGTGTGTTGTCGGTGTGTGTGTGTGTGTGTGTGTTGTCAGTGTGTGTGTGTGTGTGTTGTCGGTGTGTGTGTGTGTGTGTTGTCGGTGTGTGTGTGTGTGTGTTGTCGGTGTGTGTGTGTGTGTTGTCGGTGTGTGTGTGTGTGTGTGTTGTCGGTGTGTGTGTGTGTTGTCGGTGTGTGTGTGTGTGTGTGTTGTCAGTGTGTGTGTGTGTGTGTGTTGTCGGTGTGTGTGTGTTGTCGGTGCGTGTGTGTGTGTGTTGTCGGTGTGTGTGTGTGTTGTCGGTGTGTGTGTGTGTGTTGTCGGTGTGTGTGTGTGTGTGTGTGTGTGTGTTGTCGGTGTGTGTGTGTGTTGTCGGTGTGTGTGTGTGTTGTCAGTGTGTTGTCGGTGTGTGTGTGTGTGTGTGTTGTCGGTGTGTGTGTGTGTGTTGTCGGTGTGTGTGTGTGTGTTGTTGGTGTGTGTGTGTGTTGTGTGTGTGTGTGTGTGTGTTGTCGGTGTGTGTGTGTGTGTGTTGTCGGTGTGTGTGTGTGTGTGTCTTGTCGGTGTGTGTGTGTTGTCGTTGTGTGTGTGTGTGTGTGGTAGGTGTGTGTGTGTGTTGTCGGTGTGTGTGTGTGTGTGTTGTCGGTGTGTGTGTGTTGTCGGTGTGTGTGTGTGTGTTGTCGGTGTGTGTGTGTGTTGTTGGTGTGTGTGTGTGTGTGTGTGTGTGTGTTGTCGGTGTGTGTGTGTGTTGTCGGTGTGTGTGTGTGTGTGTTGTCGGTGTGTGTGTGTGTTGTGTGTGTGTTGTCGGTGTGTGTGTGTGTGTGTGTGTGTGTGTGTGTGTGTGTTGTCGGTGTGTGTGTGAGTGTGTGTTGTCGGTGTGTGTGTGTGTGTGTTGTCGGTGTGTGTGTGTGTGTGTTGTCGGTGTGTGTGTGTGTGTGTTGTGTGTGTGTGTTGTCGGTGTGTGTGTGTGTTGTCGATGTGTGTGTGTGTGTGTTGTCAGTGTGTGTGTGTGTGTTGTCTGTGTGTGTGTGTGTGTTGTCGGTGTGTGTGTGTGTGTGTTGTCGGTGTGTGTGTGTGTGTTGTCGGTGTGTGTGTGTGTGTGTTGTCGGTGTGTGTGTGTGTGTGTGTGTGTTGTCGGTGTGTGTGTGTTGTGTGTGTGTGTGTTGTCGGTGTGTGTGTGTGTGTGTTGTTGGTGTGTGTGTGTGTGTGTGTTGTCGGTGTGTGTGTGTGTGTTGTCGGTGTGTGTGTGTGTGTGTTGTCGGTGTGTGTGTGTGTGTGTGTGTTGTCGGTGTGTGTGTGTGTGTTGTCGGTGTGTGTGTGTGTGTTGTCGGTGTGTGTGTGTGTGTGTGTGTGTGTGTGTGTGTGTTGTCGGTGTGTGTGTGAGTGTGTGTTGTCGGTGTGTGTGTGTGTGTGTGTGTGTGTGTGTTGTCGGTGTGTGTGTGTGTTGTCGGTGTGTGTGTGTGTGTGTTGTCGGTGTGTGTGTGTGTGTTGTCGGTGTGTGTGTGTGTGTTGTCGGTGTGTGTGTGTGTGTGTGTGTGTGTGTGTGTGTGTGTTGTCGGGGTGTGTGTGAGTGTGTGTTGTCGGTGTGTGTGTGTTGTTGGTGTGTGTGTGTGTTGTGTGTGTGTGTGTGTGTGTTGTCGGTGTGTGTGTGTGTGTGTTGTCGGTGTGTGTGTGTGTGTGTCTTGTCGGTGTGTGTGTGTTGTCGTTGTGTGTGTGTGTGTGTGGTAGGTGTGTGTGTGTGTTGTCGGTGTGTGTGTGTGTGTGTTGTCGGTGTGTGTGTGTTGTCGGTGTGTGTGTGTGTGTTGTCGGTGTGTGTGTGTGTTGTTGGTGTGTGTGTGTGTGTGTGTGTGTGTGTTGTCGGTGTGTGTGTGTGTGTGTTGTCGGTGTGTGTGTGTGTGTTGTGTGTGTGTTGTCGGTGTGTGTGTGTGTGTGTGTGTGTGTGTGTGTGTGTTGTCGGTGTGTGTGTGAGTGTGTGTTGTCGGTGTGTGTGTGTGTGTGTTGTCGGTGTGTGTGTGTGTGTGTTGTCGGTGTGTGTGTGTGTGTGTGTTGTCGGTGTGTGTGTGTGTGTGTGTGTGTGTTGTCGGTGTGTGTGTGTGTTGTCGGTGTGTGTGTGTGTGTTGTCGGTGTGTGTGTGTGTGTTGTCGGTGTGTGTGTGTGTTGTGTGTGTGTGTGTGTGTGTGTGTGTGTGTGTGTGTGTGTGTGTGTGTGTGTGTGTTGTCGGTGTGTGTGTGAGTGTGTGTTGTCGGTGTGTGTGTGTTGTTGGTGTGTGTGTGTGTTGTGTGTGTGTGTGTGTGTGTTGTCGGTGTGTGTGTGTGTGTGTTGTCGGTGTGTGTGTGTGTGTGTCTTGTCGGTGTGTGTGTGTTGTCGTTGTGTGTGTGTGTGTGTGGTAGGTGTGTGTGTGTGTTGTCGGTGTGTGTGTGTGTGTGTTGTCGGTGTGTGTGTGTTGTCGGTGTGTGTGTGTGTGTTGTCGGTGTGTGTGTGTGTTGTTGGTGTGTGTGTGTGTGTGTGTGTTGTCGGTGTGTGTGTGTGTGTTGTGTGTGTGTTGTCGGTGTGTGTGTGTGTGTGTGTGTGTGTTGTCGGTGTGTGTGTGAGTGTGTGTTGTCGGTGTGTGTGTGTGTGTGTTGTCGGTGTGTGTGTGTGTGTGTTGTCGGTGTGTGTGTGTGTGTGTTGTGTGTGTGTGTTGTCGGTGTGTGTGTGTGTTGTCGATGTGTGTGTGTGTGTGTTGTCAGTGTGTGTGTGTGTGTTGTCTGTGTGTGTGTGTGTGTTGTCGGTGTGTGTGTGTGTGTGTTGTCGGTGTGTGTGTGTGTGTGTTGTCGGTGTGTGTGTGTGTGTGTTGTCGGTGTGTGTGTGTGTGTGTGTGTGTGTTGTCGGTGTGTGTGTGTTGTGTGTGTGTGTGTTGTCGGTGTGTGTGTGTGTGTGTTGTTGGTGTGTGTGTGTGTGTGTGTTGTCGGTGTGTGTGTGTGTGTGTGTTGTCGGTGTGTGTGTGTGTGTGTTGTCGGTGTGTGTGTGTGTGTGTGTGTGTGTGTGTGTGTTGTCGGTGTGTGTGTGTGTGTTGTCGGTGTGTGTGTGTGTGTTGTAGGTGTGTGTGTGTGTGTGTGTGTGTGTGTGTGTGTGTTGTCGGTGTGTGTGTGAGTGTGTGTTGTCGGTGTGTGTGTGTGTGTGTGTGTGTGTGTGTGTTGTCGGTGTGTGTGTGTGTTGTCGGTGTGTGTGTGTGTGTGTTGTCGGTGTGTGTGTGTGTGTTGTCGGTGTGTGTGTGTGTGTTGTCGGTGTGTGTGTGTGTGTGTGTGTGTGTGTGTGTGTGTTGTCGGTGTGTGTGTGAGTGTGTGTTGTCGGTGTGTGTGTGTGTGTGTTGTCGGTGTGTGTGTGTGTGTGTTGTCGGTGTGTGTGTGTGTGTGTTGTGTGTGTGTGTTGTCGGTGTGTGTGTGTGTTGTCGATGTGTGTGTGTGTGTGTTGTCAGTGTGTGTGTGTGTGTGTTGTCGGTGTGTGTGTGTGTGTGTTGTCGGTGTGTGTGTGTGTGTTGTCGTTGTGTGTGTGTGTGTGTGTGTGTTGTCGGTGTGTGTGTGTTGTGTGTGTGTGTGTTGTCGGTGTGTGTGTGTGTGTGTGTGTTGTTGGTGTGTGTGTGTGTGTGTTGTCGGTGTGTGTGTGTGTGTTGTCGGTGTGTGTGTGTGTGTGTTGTCGGTGTGTGTGTGTGTGTGTGTGTGTTGTCGGTGTGTGTGTGTGTGTGTGTTGTCGGTGTGTGTGTGTGTGTGTGTTGTCGGTGTGTGTGTGTTGTCGGTGCGTGTGTGTGTTGTCGGTGTGTGTGTGTGTGTGTTGTCGGTGTGTGTGTGTGTGTTGTCGGTGTGTGTGTGTGTGTGTTGTCGGTGTGTGTGTGTTGTCGGTGTGTGTGTGTGTGTTGTCGGTGTGTGTGTGTTGTCGGTGTGTGTGTGTGTGTTGTCGGTGTGTGTGTGTGTGTGTTGTCGGTGTGTGTGTGTGTGTGTTGTCGCTGTGTGTGTGTGTGTGTTGTGTGTGTGTGTGTTGTCGGTGTGTGTGTGTGTGTGTTGTCGGTGTGTGTGTGTGTGTTGTCGGTGTGTGTGTGTGTGTGTGTGTGTTGTCGGTGTGTGTGTGTGTTGTGTGTGTGTGTGTTGTCGGTGTGTGTGTGTGTGTTGTCGGTGTGTGTGTGTTGTCGGTGTGTGTGTGTGTGTGTTGTCGGTGTGTGTGTGTGTTGTCGGTGTGTGTGTGTGTGTGTGTTGTCGGTGTGTGTGTGTGTTGTCGGTGTGTGTGTGTTGTCGGTGCGTGTGTGTGTGTGTTGTCGGTGTGTGTGTGTGTGTGTGTTGTCGGTGTGTGTGTGTGTGTGTTGTCGGTGTGTGTGTGTGTGTGTGTGTGTTGTCGGTGTGTGTGTGTGTGTGTGTTGTCGGTGTGTGTGTGTGTGTGTGTTGTCGGTGTGTGTGTGTTGTCGGTGCGTGTGTGTGTTGTCGGTGTGTGTGTGTGTGTGTTGTCGGTGTGTGTGTGTGTGTGTGTTGTCGGTGTGTGTGTGTGTGTGTTGTCGGTGTGTGTGTGTTGTCGGTGTGTGTGTGTGTGTTGTCGGTGTGTGTGTGTTGTCGGTGTGTGTGTGTGTGTTGTCGGTGTGTGTGTGTGTGTGTTGTCGGTGTGTGTGTGTGTGTGTTGTCGCTGTGTGTGTGTGTGTGTTGTGTGTGTGTGTGTTGTCGGTGTGTGTGTGTGTGTGTTGTCGGTGTGTGTGTGTGTGTTGTCGGTGTGTGTGTGTGTGTGTTGTCGGTGTGTGTGTGTGTTGTGTGTGTGTGTGTTGTCGGTGTGTGTGTGTGTGTTGTCGGTGTGTGTGTGTTGTCGGTGTGTGTGTGTGTGTGTTGTCGGTGTGTGTGTGTGTTGTCGGTGTGTGTGTGTGTGTGTTGTCGGTGTGTGTGTGTGTTGTCGGTGTGTGTGTGTTGTCGGTGCGTGTGTGTGTGTGTTGTCGGTGTGTGTGTGTGTTGTCGGTGTGTGTGTGTGTGTTGTCGGTGTGTGTGTGTGTGTGTGTTGTCGGTGTGTGTGTGTGTTGTGTGTGTGTGTGTGTTGTCGGTGTGTGTGTGTGTGTGTTGTCGGTGTGTGTGTGTGTGTGTGTTGTCGGTGTGTGTGTGTGTTGTGTGTGTGTGTGTGTTGTCGGTGTGTGTGTGTGTGTGTTGTCGGTGTGTGTGTGTGTGTGTTGTCGGTGTGTGTGTGTGTTGTCGGTGTGTGTGTGTGTGTTGTCGGTGTGTGTGTGTTGTTGGTGTGTGTGTGTGTGTGTGTGTGTTGTCGGTGTGTGTGTGTGTGTTGTCGGTGTGTGTGTGTGTGTGTTGTCGGTGTGTGTGTGTGTGTGTTGTGTGTGTGTGTGTTGTCGGTGTGTGTGTTTGTGTGTGTTGTCGGTGTGTGTGTGTGTGTTGTCGGTGTGTGTGTGTGTGTGTGTGTTGTCGGTGTGTGTGTGTGTGTTGTCGGTGTGTGTGTGTTGTCGGTGTGTGTGTGTGTGTGTGTTGTCGGTGTGTGTGTGTGTGTGTGTGTGTGTTGTCGGTGTGTGTGTGTTGTATGTGTGTGTGTTGTCGGTGTGTGTGTGTGTGTGTTGTCGGTGTGTGTGTGTGTGTTGTCGGTGTGTGTGTGTGTGTTGTCGGTGTGTGTGTGTGTGTGTTGTCGGTGTGTGTGTGTGTGTGTGTTGTCGGTGTGTGTGTGTTGTCGGTGCGTGTGTGTGTGTGTTGTCGGTGTGTGTGTGTGTGTTGTCGGTGTGTGTGTGTGTTGTCGGTGTGTGTGTGTGTGTGTTGTCTGTGTGTGTGTGTTGTCGGTGTGTGTGTGTGTTGTCGGTGTGTGTGTGTGTGTGTTGTCTGTGTGTGTGTGTGTTGTCGGTGTGTGTGTGTGTGTTGTCGGTGTGTGTGTGTGTGTGTGTTGTCGGTGTGTGTGTGTGTGTTGTCGTGTGTGTGTGTGTGTTGTCGGTGTGTGTGTGTGTGTTGTCGGTGTGTGTGTGTGTCTGTGTTGTCGGTGTGTGTGTGTGTGTTGTCGGTGTGTGTGTGTGTGTGTTGTCGGTGTGTGTGAGTGTGTTGCTGGTGTGTGTGTGTGTGTGTGTGTGTTGTCGGTGTGTGTGTGTGTGTTGTCGGTGTGTGTGTGTGTTGTCGGTGTGTGTGTGTGTGTGTTGTCGGTGTGTGTGTGTGTGTGTTGTCAGTGTGTGTGTGTGTGTGTTGTCGGTGTGTGTGTGTGTGTGTTGTCGGTGTGTGTGTGTGTGTGTTGTCGGTGTGTGTGTGTGTGTGTGTTGTCGGTGTGTGTGTGTGTTGTCGGTGTGTGTGTGTGTGTGTGTTGTCAGTGTGTGTGTGTGTGTCTTGTCAGTGTGTGTGTGTGTGTGTTGTCGGTGTGTGTGTGTTTATGTGTTGTAGGTGTGTGTGTGTTGTCGGTGTGTGTGTGTGTGTGTTGTCGGTGTGTGTGTGTGTGTGTTGTCGGTGTGTGTGTGTGTGTGTTGTCGGTGTGTGTGTGTGTGTGTGTGTGTGTTGTCGGTGTGTGTGTGTTGTGTGTGTGTGTGTTGTCGGTGTGTGTGTGTGTGTGTGTGTTGTTGGTGTGTGTGTGTGTGTGTTGTCGGTGTGTGTGTGTGTGTGTGTTGTCGGTGTGTGTGTGTGTGTGTTGTCGGTGTGTGTGTGTGTGTGTGTGTGTTGTCGGTGTGTGTGTGTGTGTTGTCGGTGTGTGTGTGTGTGTGTGTTGTCGGTGTGTGTGTGTTGTCGGTGCGTGTGTGTGTTGTCGGTGTGTGTGTGTGTGTGTTGTCGGTGTGTGTGTGTGTGTGTGTTGTCGGTGTGTGTGTGTGTGTGTTGTCGGTGTGTGTGTGTTGTCGGTGTGTGTGTGTGTGTTGTCGGTGTGTGTGTGTTGTCGGTGTGTGTGTGTGTGTTGTCGGTGTGTGTGTGTGTGTGTTGTCGGTGTGTGTGTGTGTGTGTTGTCGCTGTGTGTGTGTGTGTGTTGTGTGTGTGTGTGTTGTCGGTGTGTGTGTGTGTGTGTTGTCGGTGTGTGTGTGTGTGTTGTCGGTGTGTGTGTGTGTGTGTGTGTGTTTTCGGTGTGTGTGTGTGTGTGTGTGTGTGTGTTGTCGGTGTGTGTGTGTGTTGTGTGTGTGTGTGTTGTCGGTGTGTGTGTGTGTGTTGTCGGTGTGTGTTGTCGGTGTGTGTGTGTGTGTGTTGTCGGTGTGTGTGTGTGTTGTCGGTGTGTGTGTGTGTGTGTTGTCGGTGTGTGTGTGTGTTGTCGGTGTGTGTGTGTTGTCGGTGCGTGTGTGTGTGTGTTGTCGGTGTGTGTGTGTGTTGTCGGTGTGTGTGTGTGTGTTGTCGGTGTGTGTGTGTGTGTGTGTTGTCGGTGTGTGTGTGTGTTGTGTGTGTGTGTGTGTTGTCGGTGTGTGTGTGTGTGTGTTGTCGGTGTGTGTGTGTGTGTGTGTCTTGTCGGTGTGTGTGTGTTGTCGTTGTGTGTGTGTGTGTGTGTGGTAGGTGTGTGTGTGTGTTGTCGGTGTGTGTGTGTGTGTGTTGTCGGTGTGTGTGTGTGTTGTCGGTGTGTGTGTGTGTGTTGTCGGTGTGTGTGTGTGTGTTGTTGGTGTGTGTGTGTGTGTGTGTGTGTTGTCGGTGTGTGTGTGTGTGTTGTCGGTGTGTGTGTGTGTGTGTTGTCGGTGTGTGTGTGTGTGTTGTTGGTGTGTGTGTGTGTTGTCGGTGTGTGTGTGTGTGTGTTGTCGGTGTGTGTGTGTGTGTGTGTGTTGTCGGTGTGTGTGTGTGTGTGTTGTCTGTGTGTGTGTGTGTTGTCGGTGTGTGTGTGTGTGTTGTCGGTGTGTGTGTGTGTGTGTGTTGTCGGTGTGTGTGTGTGTGTTGTCAGTGTGTGTGTGTGTGTTGTCGGTGTGTGTGTGTGTGTTGTCGGTGTGTGTGTGTGTCTGTGTTGTCGGTGTGTGTGTGTGTGTGTTGTCGGTGTGTGTGTGTGTGTGTTGTCGGTGTGTGTGAGTGTGTTGCTGGTGTGTGTGTGTGTGTGTGTTGTCGGTGTGTGTGTGTGTGTTGTCGGTGTGTGTGTGTTGTCGGTGTGTGTGTGTGTGTTGTCGGTGTGTGTGTGTGTGTTGTCGGTGTGTGTGTGTGTGTTGTCGGTGTGTGTGTGTGTGTGTTGTCGGTGTGTGTGTGTGTGTGTGTGTTGTCGCTGTGTGTGTGTGTGTGTTGTGTGTGTGTGTGTTGTCGGTGTGTGTGTTTGTGTGTGTTGTCGGTGTGTGTGTGTGTGTGTGTTGTCGGTGTGTGTGTGTGTGTTGTCGGTGTGTGTGTGTTGTCGGTGTGTGTGTGTGTGTGTGTTGTCGGTGTGTGTGTGTGTGTGTGTGTGTGTTGTCGGTGTGTGTGTGTTGTATGTGTGTGTGTTGTCGGTGTGTGTGTGTGTGTGTTGTCGGTGTGTGTGTGTGTGTTGTCGGTGTGTGTGTGTGTGTTGTCGGTGTGTGTGTGTGTGTGTTGTCGGTGTGTGTGTGTGTGTGTGTTGTCGGTGTGTGTGTGTTGTCGGTGCGTGTGTGTGTGTGTTGTCGGTGTGTGTGTGTGTTGTGTGTGTGTGTGTGTTGTCGGTGTGTGTGTGTGTGTGTTGTCGGTGTGTGTGTGTGTGTTGTCGGTGTGTGTGTGTGTTGTGTGTGTGTGTGTGTTGTCGGTGTGTGTGTGTGTGTGTTGTCGGTGTGTGTGTGTGTGTGTTGTCGGTGTGTGTGTGTGTTGTCGGTGTGTGTGTGTGTGTTGTCGGTGTGTGTGTGTGTGTTGTTGGTGTGTGTGTGTGTGTGTGTGTGTTGTCGGTGTGTGTGTGTGTGTTGTCGGTGTGTGTGTGTGTGTGTTGTCGGTGTGTGTGTGTGTGTGTTGTGTGTGTGTGTGTTGTCGGTGTGTGTGTTGTGTGTGTTGTCGGTGTGTGTGTGTGTGTTGTCGGTGTGTGTGTGTGTGTGTGTGTTGTCGGTGTGTGTGTGTGTGTTGTCGGTGTGTGTGTGTTGTCGGTGTGTGTGTGTGTGTGTGTTGTCGGTGTGTGTGTGTGTGTGTGTGTGTGTGTTGTCGGTGTGTGTGTGTTGTATGTGTGTGTGTTGTCGGTGTGTGTGTGTGTGTGTTGTCGGTGTGTGTGTGTGTGTTGTCGGTGTGTGTGTGTGTGTTGTCGGTGTGTGTGTGTGTGTGTTGTCGGTGTGTGTGTGTGTGTGTGTTGTCGGTGTGTGTGTGTTGTCGGTGCGTGTGTGTGTGTGTTGTCGGTGTGTGTGTGTGTGTTGTCGGTGTGTGTGTGTGTTGTCGGTGTGTGTGTGTGTGTGTTGTCTGTGTGTGTGTGTTGTCGGTGTGTGTGTGTGTTGTCGGTGTGTGTGTGTGTGTGTTGTCTGTGTGTGTGTGTGTTGTCGGTGTGTGTGTGTGTGTTGTCGGTGTGTGTGTGTGTGTGTGTTGTCGGTGTGTGTGTGTGTGTTGTCAGTGTGTGTGTGTGTGTTGTCGGTGTGTGTGTGTGTGTTGTCGGTGTGTGTGTGTGTCTGTGTTGTCGGTGTGTGTGTGTGTGTTGTCGGTGTGTGTGTGTGTGTGTTGTCGGTGTGTGTGAGTGTGTTGCTGGTGTGTGTGTGTGTGTGTGTGTGTTGTCGGTGTGTGTGTGTGTGTTGTCGGTGTGTGTGTGTGTTGTCGGTGTGTGTGTGTGTGTGTTGTCGGTGTGTGTGTGTGTGTGTTGTCAGTGTGTGTGTGTGTGTGTTGTCGGTGTGTGTGTGTGTGTGTTGTCGGTGTGTGTGTGTGTGTGTTGTCGGTGTGTGTGTGTGTGTGTGTTGTCGGTGTGTGTGTGTGTTGTCGGTGTGTGTGTGTGTGTGTGTTGTCAGTGTGTGTGTGTGTGTCTTGTCAGTGTGTGTGTGTGTGTGTTGTCGGTGTGTGTGTGTTTATGTGTTGTCGGTGTGTGTGTGTTGTCGGTGTGTGTGTGTGTGTGTTGTCGGTGTGTGTGTGTGTGTGTTGTCGGTGTGTGTGTGTGTGTGTTGTCGGTGTGTGTGTGTGTGTGTGTGTGTGTTGTCGGTGTGTGTGTGTTGTGTGTGTGTGTGTTGTCGGTGTGTGTGTGTGTGTGTGTGTTGTTGGTGTGTGTGTGTGTGTGTTGTCGGTGTGTGTGTGTGTGTTGTCGGTGTGTGTGTGTGTGTGTTGTCGGTGTGTGTGTGTGTGTGTGTGTGTTGTCGGTGTGTGTGTGTGTGTTGTCGGTGTGTGTGTGTGTGTGTGTTGTCGGTGTGTGTGTGTTGTCGGTGCGTGTGTGTGTTGTCGGTGTGTGTGTGTGTGTGTTGTCGGTGTGTGTGTGTGTGTGTGTTGTCGGTGTGTGTGTGTGTGTGTTGTCGGTGTGTGTGTGTTGTCGGTGTGTGTGTGTGTGTTGTCGGTGTGTGTGTGTTGTCGGTGTGTGTGTGTGTGTTGTCGGTGTGTGTGTGTGTGTGTTGTCGGTGTGTGTGTGTGTGTGTTGTCGCTGTGTGTGTGTGTGTGTTGTGTGTGTGTGTGTTGTCGGTGTGTGTGTGTGTGTGTTGTCGGTGTGTGTGTGTGTGTTGTCGGTGTGTGTGTGTGTGTGTGTGTGTTTTCGGTGTGTGTGTGTGTGTGTGTGTGTGTGTTGTCGGTGTGTGTGTGTGTTGTGTGTGTGTGTGTTGTCGGTGTGTGTGTGTGTGTTGTCGGTGTGTGTTGTCGGTGTGTGTGTGTGTTGTCGGTGTGTGTGTGTGTTGTCGGTGTGTGTGTGTGTGTGTTGTCGGTGTGTGTGTGTGTTGTCGGTGTGTGTGTGTTGTCGGTGCGTGTGTGTGTGTGTTGTCGGTGTGTGTGTGTGTTGTCGGTGTGTGTGTGTGTGTTGTCGGTGTGTGTGTGTGTGTGTGTTGTCGGTGTGTGTGTGTGTTGTGTGTGTGTGTGTGTTGTCGGTGTGTGTGTGTGTGTGTTGTCGGTGTGTGTGTGTGTGTGTGTCTTGTCGGTGTGTGTGTGTTGTCGTGTGTGTGTGTGTGTGTGTGGTAGGTGTGTGTGTGTGTGTTGTCGGTGTGTGTGTGTGTGTGTTGTCGGTGTGTGTGTGTGTTGTCGGTGTGTGTGTGTGTGTTGTCGGTGTGTGTGTGTGTGTTGTTGTGTGTGTGTGTGTGTGTGTGTGTTGTCGGTGTGTGTGTGTGTGTTGTCGGTGTGTGTGTGTGTGTGTTGTCGGTGTGTGTGTGTGTGTTGTTGGTGTGTGTGTGTGTTGTCGGTGTGTGTGTGTGTGTGTTG
Source organism: Salmo salar (assembly GCF_965601325.2). Classification (NCBI taxonomy): domain Eukaryota; kingdom Metazoa; phylum Chordata; class Actinopteri; order Salmoniformes; family Salmonidae; genus Salmo; species Salmo salar. Next base: position 159,740 of record NW_027675714.1, read on the forward strand.
TCGGTGTGTGTGTGTGTGTGTGTGTTGTCGGTGTGTGTGTGTGTGTGTTGTCTGTGTGTGTGTGTGTTGTCGGTGTGTGTGTGTGTGTTGTCGGTGTGTGTGTGTGTGTGTGTTGTCGGTGTGTGTGTGTGTGTTGTCGTGTGTGTGTGTGTGTTGTCGGTGTGTGTGTGTGTGTTGTCGGTGTGTGTGTGTGTCTGTGTTGTCGGTGTGTGTGTGTGTGTGTTGTCGGTGTGTGTGTGTGTGTGTTGTCGGTGTGTGTGAGTGTGTTGCTCGTGTGTGTGTGTGTGTGTGTTGTCGGTGTGTGTGTGTGTGTGTTGTCGGTGTGTGTGTGTGTTGTCGGTGTGTGTGTGTGTGTTGTCGGTGTGTGTGTGTGTGTTGTCGGTGTGTGTGTGTGTGTTGTCGGTGTGTGTGTGTGTGTGTTGTCGGTGTGTGTGTGTGTGTGTGTGTTGTCGCTGTGTGTGTGTGTGTGTTGTGTGTGTGTGTGTTGTCGGTGTGTGTGTGTGTGTGTGTTGTCGGTGTGTGTGTGTGTGTGTGTTGTCGGTGTGTGTGTGTGTGTTGTCGGTGTGTGTGTGTGTTGTCGGTGTGTGTGTGTGTGTGTGTTGTCGGTGTGTGTGTGTGTGTGTGTGTGTGTGTCGTGTGTGTGTGTGTGGTGTTGTGTGTGTGTGTTGTCGGTGTGTGTGTGTGTGTGTTGTCGGTGTGTGTGTGTGTGTTGTCGGTGTGTGTGTGTGTGTTGTCGTGTGTGTGTGTGTGTGTGTTGTCGGTGTGTGTGTGTGTGTGTTGTCGGTGTGTGTGTGTTGTCGGTGCGGTGTGTGTGTGTGTTGTCGGTGTGTGTGTGTGTTGTCGGTGTGTGTGTGTGTGTTGTCGGTGTGTGTGTGTGTTGTCGGTGTGTGTGTGTGTTGTCGGTGTGTGTGTGTGTGTTGTTGGTGGTGTGTGTGTGTGTGTGTTGTCGGTGTGTGTGTGTGTTGTCGTGTGTGTGTGTGTGTGTTGTCGGTGTGTGTGTGTGTGTTGTCGGTGTGTGTGTGTGTTGTCGGTGTGTGTGTGTGTGTGTTGTCTGTGTGTGTGTGTTGTCGGTGTGTGTGTGTGTGTGTTGTCGGTGTGTGTGTGTGTGTGTTGTCTGTGTGTGTGTGTGTTGTCGGTGTGTGTGTGTGTGTTGTCGGTGTGTGTGTGTGTGTGTGTTGTCGGTGTGTGTGTGTGTGTTGTCAGTGTGTGTGTGTGTGTTGTCGGTGTGTGTGTGTGTTGTCGTGTGGTGTGTGTGTGTCTGTGTTGTCGGTGTGTGGTGTGTGTGTTGTCGGTGTGTGTGTGTGTGTGTTGTCGGTGTGTGTGTGTGTGTTGCGGTGTGTGTGTGTGTGTGTGTGTGTTGTCGGTGTGTGTGTGTGTGTTGTCGGTGTGTGTGTGTGTTGTCGGTGTGTGTGTGTGTGTTGTCGGTGTGTGTGTGTGTGTGTTGTCAGTGTGTGTGTGTGTGTGTTGTCGGTGTGTGTGTGTGTGTGTTGTCGGTGTGTGTGTGTGTGTGTTGTCGGGTGTGTGTGTGTGTGTGTGTGTGTGTGTGTTGTCGGTGTGTGTGTGTGTTGTCGGTGTGTGTGTGTGTGTGTGTTGTCGGTGTGTGTGTGTGTGTCTTGTCAGTGTGTGTGTGTGTGTGTTGTCGGTGTGTGTGTGTTTATGTGTTGTCGGTGTGTGTGTGTTGTCGGTGTGTGTGTGTGTTGTCGGTGTGTGTGTGTGTGTTGTCGGTGTGTGTGTGTGTGTGTGTTGTGTGTGTTGTCGGTGTGTTTGTGTGTGTGTTGTCGGTGTGTGTGTGTGTGTGTGTGTGTTGTCGGTGTGTGTGTGTGTTGTCGGTGTGTGTGTGTGTGTGTGTGTGTGTTGTCGGTGTGTGTGTGTGTGTTGTCGGTGTGTGTGTGTGTTTTCGCTGTGTGCTTGTGTGTGTGTTGTCAGTGTGTGTGTGTGTGTCTTGTCAGTGTGTGTGTGTGTGTGTTGTCGGTGTGTGTGTGTTTATGTGTTGTCGGTGTGTGTGTGTGTGTGTGTTGTCGGTGTGTGTGTGTGTTGTGTTGTGTGTGTGTGTGTGTTGTCGGTGTGTGTGTGTGTGTGTGTGTTGTCGGTGTGTGTGTGTGTGTGTTGTCTGGTGTGTGTGTGTGTGTGTGTGTGTGTGTTGTTCGGTGTGGTGTGTGTGTGTTGTCGTGTGTGTGTGTGTTGTGTGTGTGTGTTGTCGGTGTGTTGTGTGTGTGTTGTCGGTGTGTGTGTGTGTGTGTGTTGTCGGTGTGTGTGTGTGTGTGTGTGTGTGTGTTGTCGGTGTGTGTGTGTGTGTGTTGTCGGTGTGTGTGTGTGTGTGTTGTCGGTGTGTGTGTGTGTGTGTGTGTGTTGTGTGTGTGTGTGTTGTCGGTGTGTGTGTGTGTTGTCGGTGTGTGTGTGTGTGTGTGTTGTCGGTGTGTGTGTGTTGTCGGTGCGTGTGTGTGTGTGTTGTCGGTGTGTGTGTGTGTTGTCGGTGTGTGTGTGTGTGGTTGTCGGTGTGTGTGTGTGTGTTGTCGGTGTGTGTGTGTTGTCGGTGTGTGTGTGTTGTCGGTGTGTTGTCTGTGTGTGTGTGTGTGTGTTGTCGGTGTGTGT
>NW_027675715.1:0-30000 GCF_965601325.2 Salmo salar
ACACACACACACACACACACCAGCAACACACTCACACACACACCGACAACACACACACACACACACCGACAAAACACACACACACACACACCCCGACAACACACACACACACACACTGACAACACACACACACACACCACGATCAACACACACACACACACACACCGACGCACACACACACACACCGACAACACACACACACAGACAACACACACACACACACACACACCGACAACACACACACACACACTGACAACACACACACACACACACACACCGACAACACACACACACAGACAACACACACACACACACCGACAACACAAACACACACACACTCGACAACACACACACACACACACACCGACAACACACACACACACACCGACAACACACACACACACACCCACCACACACTCACACACACCGACAACACACACACACACACACACCGACAACACACACACACACACACACACCGACAACACACACACACACACTGACACACACACACACACACACGCGACAACACACAAACACACACACACCGACAACACACACACACAGCGACAACACACACACACAGACAACACACACACACACACACCGACAACACACACACACACACACCGACAACACAGACACACACACACACCGACAACACACACACACACACACACACACACACCGACAACACACACACACACACTGACAACACACACACACACACACACCGACAACACACACACACACACCGACAACACACACACACAGACAACACACACACACACACACACACTGACAACACACACACACACCACCAACACACACACACACACACAAACACACACACACACACACACACACACCGACAACACACACACACACACACCGACAACACACACACACACACACCGACAACACACACACACACACCTACCACACACACACACACGACGACACACCGACAACACACACACACACACACCGACAACACACACACCGACAACACACACACACACACACACACACCGACAACACACACACACACACACACCGACAACACACACACACACCGACAACACACACTCACACACACACCGACAACCCACACACACACACACACACACACACACACACACACACACACACACACACACACCTACAACACACACACACACACACCGACAACACACACACACACACACCGACAACACACACTCACACACACACCGACAACACACACACACACACACGACAACACACACACACACACACACACCGACAACACACACACACCGACAACACACACACACACACACACCGACAACACACACACACACAACACACACACACACCGACACACACACACACACACACACCGACAACACACACACACACACACCGACAACACACACACACACACACACCGACAACACACACACACACACCGACAACACACACACACACACACACACACACCGACAAACACACACACACACACCGACAACACAAACACACACACACCGACAACACACACACACACACACCGACAACACACACACACACACACACCGACGACACACACACACACACCGACAACAACACACACACACACCGACAACACACACACACAGACAACACACACACACACACACCGACACACACACACACACACACACACACACCACAACACAGACACACACACACACAGACACACACACACACACACACACCGACAACACACACACACACACACTGACAACACACACACACACACACACACCGACAACACACACACACACACCGACAACACAGACACACACACACACAGACAACCCACACACACACACACACACACACACACCGACAACACACACACACACACACCGCACACACACACACCGACAACACACACACACACACCGACAACACACACACACACGACAACACACACACACACACACACTGACAACACACACACACACACCAACAACACACACACACACACACAACACACACACACACACACACACACACACACCGACAACACACACACACACACACCGACAACACACACACACACACCTACCACACACACACACACCGACAACACACCGACAACACACACACACACACCGACAACACACACACCGACAACACACACACACACACACACCGACAACACACACACACACACACACACCGACAACACACACACACACACACCGACAACACACACACACACACACACCGACAACACACACACACACACACACACACACACACACACACACACACACACACACCGACAACACACACACACACACCGACAACACACACACACACCGACAACACACACACACACACACACACCAACAACACACACACACACACCGACAACACACACACACACACACACCGACAACACACACACACACACACCGACAACACACACACACACACACCGACAACACACACACACACACCGACAACACACACACACAACACACACACACACACCGACAACACACACACACACACACACCGACAACACACACACACACACACACACCGACACACACACACACACACACACACCGACAACACACACACACACACACACACACACACACACACACACACCGACAACACACACACACCGACAACACACACACACACACACCGACAACACACACACACACACACACACACACCACAACACACACACACACACCGACAACACACACACACACACCGACAACACACACACACACCGACAACACACACACACACCGACAACACACACACACACCTACCACACACACACACACACAACGACAACACACACACACCGACAAGACACACACACACACACACACACAACGACAACACACACACACACCGACAACACACACACACACACAACACACACACACACACCGACAACACACACACAAACACACCGACAACACACACACACACACCGACAACACACACACACACCGACAACACACCGACAACACACACACACACACACCGACAACACACACACACACTCCAGTAACACACACACACACACACCGACAACACACACACACGCACCGACAACACACACACACCGACAAAACACACACAGACACACCGACAACACACACACACACACACCGACAACACACACACACACACACACACACACACCGACAACACACACACACACACCGACAACACACACACACACCGACAACACACACACACACCGACAACACACACACACACACACCGACAACACACACACACACACACCGACAACACACACACACACACCGACAACACACACACACACACACACACACACACACACACACACACACACACACACACACCAACAACACACACACACACACCGACAACACACACACACACACACCGACAACACACACACACACACACACCGACAACACACACACACACACACACACCGACAACACACACACACACACACACCGACAACACACACACACACACACACACACACACCGACAACACACACACACACACACGACAACACACACACACACACACCGACAACACACACACACACCGACAACACACACACACACACACACACACACCGACAACACACACACACACACACCGACAACACCCACACACCGACAACACACACACACACACACACACACACACACACGACAACACACACACACACACACACCGACAACACACACACACACACACCGACAACACACACACACACACACACACACACCGACAACACACACACACACACACCGACAACACACACACACACACACACACACACACACCGACAACACACACACACACCGACAACACACACACACACCGACAACACACACACACACACCGACAACACATAAACACACACACACCGATAACACACAGACACACACACTGACAAGACACACACACACACACCGACAACACACAAACACACACACCGACAACACACACACCGACAACACACACACACACACCGACAACACACACACACCACACACACACACACACACCGACAACACACACACACACACACCGACAACACACACACACACACACTGACAACACACACACACACACACCGACAACACACACACACACACACCGACAACACACACACACACACACACCCGACAACACACACTCACACACACACCGACACACACACACACACACACACACACACACACACACACACACCGACAACACACACACACACACACACACACCAACAACACACACACACACACCGACAACACACACACACACCGACAACACACACACACACCTACCACACACACACACACACAACGACAACACACCGACAAGACACACACACACACACACACACAACGACAACACACACACACACCGACAACACACACACACACACAACACACACACACACCGACAACACACACACAAACACACCGACAACACACACACACACACACCGACAACACACACACACACACCGACAACACACCGACAACACACACACACACACACCGACAACACACACACACACTCCAGTAACACACACACACACCGACAACACACACACACCCACCGACAACACACACACACACACAACACACACACACACACACCGACAACACACACACACACACACACCGACAACACACACACACACACACACACACACACACACACCGACAACACACACACACACACCGACAACACACACACACACACACCGACAACACACACACACACCGACAACACAAACACACACACACCGACAACACACAAACACACACACCGACAACACACACACACACACACACCGACAACACACACACACACCGACAACACACACACACACCGACAACACACACACACACACCGACAACACACAAACACACACACCGACAACACACACACCGACAACACACACACACACACCGACAACACACACACACACACACCGACAACACACACACACACACACACACACCAACAACACACACACACACACCGACAACACACACACACACACCGACAACACACACACACACCGACAACACACACACACACCTACCACACACACACACACACAACGACAACACACACCGACAAGACACACACACACACACACACACAACGACAACACACACACACACACACCGACAACACACACACACACACAACACACACACACACCGACAACACACACACAAACACACCGACAACACACACACACACACCGACAACACACACACACACACACCGACAACACAAACACACACCGACAACACACACACACACACACACACACACCGACAACACACACACACACCGACAACACACACACACCGACAACACACACACACACAACACACACACACACCGACAACACACACACACACACACACCGACAACACACACACACACACACCGACAACACACACACACACACACACACACCGACAACACACACACACACACACCGACAACACACACACACACACACACACACACACACACCGACAACACACACACACACCGACAACACACACACACACCGACAACACACACACACACACCGACAACACATAAACACACACACACCGATAACACACAGACACACACACTGACAAGACACACACACACACACCGACAACACACAAACACACACACCGACAACACACACACCGACAACACACACACACACACCGACAACACACACACACACACACACACACACACACCGACAACACACACACACACACACCGACAACACACACACACACACACCGACAACACACACACACACACACCGACAACACACACACACACACACCGACAACACACACACACACACACCCCGACAACACACACTCACACACACACCTACAACACACACACACACACACCGACAACACACACACACACACACACACCAACAACACACACACACACACCGACAACACACACACACACACCGACAACACACACACACACACCGACAACACACACACACACCGACAACACACACACACACCTACCACACACACACACACACAACGACAACACACACCGACAAGACACACACACACACACACACACAACGACAACACACACACACACACACCGACAACACACACACACACACAACACACACACACACCGACAACACACACACAAACACACCGACAACACACACACACACACCGACAACACACACACACACACACCGACAACACACCGACAACACACACACACACACACCGACAACACACACACACACTCCAGTAACACACACACACACCGACAACACACACACACCCACCGACAACACACACACACACACAACACACACACACACACCGACAACACACACACACACACACACACACCGACAACACACACACACACACACACACACACACACCGACAACACACACACACACACCGACAACACACACACACACACACCGACAACACACACACACACACACCGACAACACACAAACACACACACCGACAACACACACACACACACACCGACAACACACACACACACACACACACACACCGACAACACACACACACACACACCGACAACACACACACACACACACACACACACACACCGACAACACACACACACACCGACAACACACACACACACCGACAACACACACACACACACCGACAACACATAAACACACACACACCGATAACACACAGACACACACACTGACAAGACACACACACACACACCGACAACACACAAACACACACACTGACAACACACACACCGACAACACACACACACACACCGACAACACACACACACACACACACACACACACCGACAACACACACACACACACACCGACAACACACACACACACACACCGACAACACACACACACACACACCGACAACACACACACACACACACCGAAAACACACACACACACACAACCCGACAACACACACTCACACACACACCGACAACACACACACACACACACACACACACACACACACACACACACACCGACAACACACACACACCGACAACACACACACACACACACCGACAACACACACACACACACACACACACCAACAACACACACACACACACCGACAACACACACACACACACCGACAACACACACACACACACCGACAACACACACACACACCGACAACACACACACACACCTACCACACACACACACACACAACGACAACACACACCGACAAGACACACACACACACACACACACACAACGACAACACACACACACACACACCGACAACACACACACACACACAACACACACACACACCGACAACACACACACAAACACACCGACAACACACACACACACACCGACAACACACACACACACACACCGACAACACACCAACAACACACACACACACACACCGACAACACACACACACACCGACAGCACACACACACACCTACCACACACACACACACACAACGACAACACACACCGACAAGACACACACACACACACACACACAACGACAACACACACACACACACACCGACAACACACACACACACACAACACACACACACACCGACAAAACACACACAAACACACCGACAACACACACACACACACACCGACAACACACACACACACACACACACACCAACAACACACACACACACACCGACAACACACACACACACACCGACAACACACACACACACCGACAACACACACACACACCTACCACACACACACACACACAACGACAACACACACCGACAAGACACACACACACACACACACACAACGACAACACACACACACACACACCGACAACACACACACACACACAACACACACACACACCGACAACACACACACAAACACACCGACAACACACACACACACACCGACAACACACACACACACACACCGACAACACAAACACACACCGACAACACACACACACACACACACACACACCGACAACACACACACACACCGACAACACACACACACCGACAACACACACACACACAACACACACACACACCGACAACACACACACACACACACACCGACAACACACACACACACACACCGACAACACACACACACACACACACACACCGACAACACACACACACACACACCGACAACACACACACACACACACACCGACAACACACACACACACACACACACACACACACACACCGACAACACACACACACACACCGACAACACACACACACACACACCGACAACACACACACACACCGACAACACAAACACACACACACCGACAACACACAAACACACACACCGACAACACACACACACACACACACCGACAACACACACACACACCGACAACACACACACACACCGACAACACACACACACACACCGACAACACACAAACACACACACCGACAACACACACACCGACAACACACACACACACACCGACAACACACACACACACACACCGACAACACACACACACACACACACACACCAACAACACACACACACACACCGACAACACACACACACACACCGACAACACACACACACACCGACAACACACACACACACCTACCACACACACACACACACAACGACAACACACACCGACAAGACACACACACACACACACAACGACAACACACACACACACACACCGACAACACACACACACACACAACACACACACACACCGACAACACACACACAAACACACCGACAACACACACACACACACCGACAACACACACACACACACACCGACAACACAAACACACACCGACAACACACACACACACACACACACACACCGACAACACACACACACACCGACAACACACACACACCGACAACACACACACACACAACACACACACACACCGACAACACACACACACACACACACCGACAACACACACACACACACACCGACAACACACACACACACACACACACACCGACAACACACACACACACACACCGACAACACACACACACACACACACACACACACACACCGACAACACACACACACACCGACAACACACACACACACCGACAACACACACACACACACCGACAACACATAAACACACACACACCGATAACACACAGACACACACACTGACAAGACACACACACACACACCGACAACACACAAACACACACACCGACAACACACACACCGACAACACACACACACACACCGACAACACACACACACACACACACACACACACACCGACAACACACACACACACACACCGACAACACACACACACACACACCGACAACACACACACACACACACCGACAACACACACACACACACACCGACAACACACACACACACACACCCCGACAACACACACTCACACACACACCTACAACACACACACACACACACACACACACACACACACACACCGACAACACACACACACCGACAACACACACACACACACACCGACAACACACACACACACACACACACCAACAACACACACACACACACCGACAACACACACACACACACCGACAACACACACACACACACCGACAACACACACACACACCGACAACACACACACACACCTACCACACACACACACACACAACGACAACACACACCGACAAGACACACACACACACACACACACAACGACAACACACACACACACACACCGACAACACACACACACACACAACACACACACACACCGACAACACACACACAAACACACCGACAACACACACACACACACCGACAACACACACACACACACACCGACAACACACCGACAACACACACACACACACACCGACAACACACACACACACTCCAGTAACACACACACACACCGACAACACACACACACCCACCGACAACACACACACACACACAACACACACACACACACCGACAACACACACACACACACACACACACCGACAACACACACACACACACACACACACACACACCGACAACACACACACACACACCGACAACACACACACACACACACCGACAACACACACACACACACACCGACAACACACAAACACACACACCGACAACACACACACACACACACCGACAACACACACACACACACACACACACACCGACAACACACACACACACACACCGACAACACACACACACACACACACACACACACACCGACAACACACACACACACCGACAACACACACACACACCGACAACACACACACACACACCGACAACACATAAACACACACACACCGATAACACACAGACACACACACTGACAAGACACACACACACACACCGACAACACACAAACACACACACTGACAACACACACACCGACAACACACACACACACACCGACAACACACACACACACACACACACACACACCGACAACACACACACACACACACCGACAACACACACACACACACACCGACAACACACACACACACACACCGACAACACACACACACACACACCGAAAACACACACACACACACAACCCGACAACACACACTCACACACACACCGACAACACACACACACACACACACACACACACACACACACACACACACCGACAACACACACACACCGACAACACACACACACACACACCGACAACACACACACACACACACACACACCAACAACACACACACACACACCGACAACACACACACACACACCGACAACACACACACACACACCGACAACACACACACACACCGACAACACACACACACACCTACCACACACACACACACACAACGACAACACACACCGACAAGACACACACACACACACACACACACAACGACAACACACACACACACACACCGACAACACACACACACACACAACACACACACACACCGACAACACACACACAAACACACCGACAACACACACACACACACCGACAACACACACACACACACACCGACAACACACCAACAACACACACACACACACACCGACAACACACACACACACCGACAGCACACACACACACCTACCACACACACACACACACAACGACAACACACACCGACAAGACACACACACACACACACACACAACGACAACACACACACACACACACCGACAACACACACACACACACAACACACACACACACCGACAAAACACACACAAACACACCGACAACACACACACACACACACCGACAACACACACACACACACACACACACCAACAACACACACACACACACCGACAACACACACACACACACCGACAACACACACACACACCGACAACACACACACACACCTACCACACACACACACACACAACGACAACACACACCGACAAGACACACACACACACACACACACAACGACAACACACACACACACACACCGACAACACCACACACACACACAACACACACACACACCGACAACACACACACAAACACACCGACAACACACACACACACACCGACAACACACACACACACACACCGACAACACAAACACACACCGACAACACACACACACACACACACACACACCGACAACACACACACACACCGACAACACACACACACCGACAACACACACACACACAACACACACACACACCGACAACACACACACACACACACACCGACAACACACACACACACACACCGACAACACACACACACACACACACACACCGACAACACACACACACACACACCGACAACACACACACACACACACACACACACACACACACACCGACAACACACACACACACCGACAACACACACACACACCGACAACACACACACACACACCGACAACACATAAACACACACACACCGATAACACACAGACACACACACTGACAAGACACACACACACACACCGACAACACACAAACACACACACCGACAACACACACACCGACAACACACACACACACACCGACAACACACACACACACACACACACACACACACCGACAACACACACACACACACACCGACAACACACACACACACACACCGACAACACACACACACACACACCGACAACACACACACACACACACCGACAACACACACACACACACACCCCGACAACACACACTCACACACACACCTACAACACACACACACACACACACACACACACACACACACACCGACAACACACACACACCGACAACACACACACACACACACCGACAACACACACACACACACACACACCAACAACACACACACACACACCGACAACACACACACACACACCGACAACACACACACACACACCGACAACACACACACACACCGACAACACACACACACACCTACCACACACACACACACACAACGACAACACACACCGACAAGACACACACACACACACACACACAACGACAACACACACACACACACACCGACAACACACACACACACACAACACACACACACACCGACAACACACACACAAACACACCGACAACACACACACACACACCGACAACACACACACACACACACCGACAACACACCGACAACACACACACACACACACCGACAACACACACACACACTCCAGTAACACACACACACACCGACAACACACACACACCCACCGACAACACACACACACACACAACACACACACACACACCGACAACACACACCGACAACACACACACACACACACACACACACACACCGACAACACACACACACACACCGACAACACACACACACACACACCGACAACACACACACACACACACCGACAACACACAAACACACACACCGACAACACACACACACACACACCGACAACACACACACACACACACACACACACCGACAACACACACACACACACACCGACAACACACACACACACACACACACACACACACCGACAACACACACACACACCGACAACACACACACACACCGACAACACACACACACACACCGACAACACATAAACACACACACACCGATAACACACAGACACACACACTGACAAGACACACACACACACACCGACAACACACAAACACACACACTGACAACACACACACCGACAACACACACACACACACCGACAACACACACACACACACACACACACACACCGACAACACACACACACACACACCGACAACACACACACACACACACCGACAACACACACACACACACACCGACAACACACACACACACACACCGAAAACACACACACACACACAACCCGACAACACACACTCACACACACACCGACAACACACACACACACACACACACACACACACACACACACACACACACCGACAACACACACACACCGACAACACACACACACACACACCGACAACACACACACACACACACACACACCAACAACACACACACACACACCGACAACACACACACACACACCGACAACACACACACACACACCGACAACACACACACACACCGACAACACACACACACACCTACCACACACACACACACACAACGACAACACACACCGACAAGACACACACACACACACACACACACAACGACAACACACACACACACACACCGACAACACACACACACACACAACACACACACACACCGACAACACACACACAAACACACCGACAACACACACACACACACCGACAACACACACACACACACACCGACAACACACCAACAACACACACACACACACACCGACAACACACACACACACCGACAGCACACACACACACCTACCACACACACACACACACAACGACAACACACACCGACAAGACACACACACACACACACACACAACGACAACACACACACACACACACCGACAACACACACACACACACAACACACACACACACCGACAAAACACACACAAACACACCGACAACACACACACACACACCGACAACACACACACACACACCGACAACACACCGACAACACACACACACACACACCGACAACACACACACACACTCCAGTAACACACACACACACACCGACAACACACACACACGCACCGACAACACACACACACCGACAACACACACACACACACACCGACAACACACACACACACACACACACACCGACAACACACACACACACACACACACACACACCGACAACACACACACACACACCGACAACACACACACACACACACCGACAACACACACACACACCGACAACACACACACACACACACCGACAACACACAAACACACACACCGACAACACACACACACACACCGACAACACACACACACACACACACACACCGACAACACACACACACACACACACCGACAACACACACACACACACACCGACAACACACACACACACACACACACACACCGACAACACACACACACACACACCGACAACACACACACACACAACACACACACACACCGACAACACACACACACACACACACACACACACACACCGACAACACACACACACACACACCGACAACACACACACACACACACCGACAACACACACACACACACCGACAACACACACACACACACACACCGACAACACACACACACACACACCGACAACACACACACACACACACCGACAACACACACACACACAACACACACACACACCGACAACACACACACACACACACACACCGACAACACACACACACACACACCGACAACACACACACACACACACACCGACAACACACACACACACACACACACCGACAACACACACACACACACCCACACACACACACCGACAACACACACACACACCGACAATACACACACACACCGACAACACACACACACACACCGACAACACATAAACACACACACACCATTAACACACACACACACACACTGACAAGACACACACACACACACCGACAACACACACACACACACACACCGACAACACACACACACACACCGACAACACACACACACACACCGACAACACACACACACACACACACACCGACAACACACACACACACCGACAACACACACACACACACACCGACAACACACACACACACACACCGACAACACACACACACACACACTGACAACACACACACACACACACACCGACAACACACACACACACACACCGACAACACACACACACACCGACAACACACACACACACACCGACAACACACACACACACACACACACCAGCAACACACTCACACACACCGACAACACACACACACACACACCGACAAAACACACACACACACACACCGACAACACACACACACACACTGACAACACACACACACACACCGACAACACACACACACACACACACCGACAACACACACACACACCGACAACACACACACACAGACAACACACACACACACACACCGACAACACACACACACACACTGACAACACACACACACACACACACCGACAACACACACACACAGACAACACACACACACACACCGACAACACAAACACACACACACCGACAACACACACACACACACACACCGACAACACACACACACACACCGACAACACACACACACACACCTACCACACACTCACACACACCGACAACACACACACACACACACCGACAACACACACACACACACACACCGACAACACACACACACACACTGACAACACACACACACACACCGACAACACACAAACACACACACACCGACAACACACACACACAGCGACAACACACACACACAGACAACACACACACACACACACCGACAACACACACACACACACACCGACAACACAGACACACACACACACCGACAACACACACACACACACACACACACACACCGACAACACACACACACACACTGACAACACACACACACACACACCGACAACACACACACACACACCGACAACACACACACACAGACAACACACACACACACACACACTGACAACACACACACACACCAACAACACACACACACACACACAACACACACACACACACACACACACACCGACAACACACACACACACACACCGACAACACACACACACACACACCGACAACACACACACACACACCTACCACACACACACACACCGACAACACACCGACAACACACACACACACACCGACAACACACACACCGACAACACACACACACACACACACCGACAACACACACACACACACACACCGACAACACACACACACACCGACAACACACACTCACACACACACCGACAACCCACACACACACACACACACACACACACACACACACACACACACACACACACACCTACAACACACACACACACACCGACAACACACACACACACACACCGACAACACACACTCACACACACCGACAACACACACACACACACCGACAACACACACACACACACACACACCGACAACACACACACACCGACAACACACACACACACACACCGACAACACACACACACACAACACACACACACACCGACAACACACACACACACACCGACAACACACACACACACACACCGACAACACACACACACACACACACCGACAACACACACACACACACCGACAACACACACACACACACACACACACACCGACAACACACACACACACACCGACAACACAAACACACACACACCGACAACACACACACACACACACACCGACAACACACACACACACACACACCGACAACACACACACACACACCGACAACACACACACACACCGACAACACACACACACAGACAACACACACACACACACACCGACAACACACACACACACACACACACACCGACAACACAGACACACACACACACAGACAACACACACACAACACACACACACACCGACAACACACACACACACACACTGACAACACACACACACACACACACACCGACAACACACACACACACACCGACAACACAGACACACACACACACAGACAACACACACACACACACACACACACACACACCGACAACACACACACACACACTGACAACACACACACACACACCGACAACACACACACACACACCGACAACACACACACACAGACAACACACACACACACACACACTGACAACACACACACACACCAACAACACACACACACACACACAACACACACACACACCGACAACACACACACACACACACCGACAACACACACACACACACCTACCACACACACACACACCGACAACACACCGACAACACACACACACACACCGACAACACACACACCGACAACACACACACACACACACACCGACAACACACACACACACACACACCGACAACACACACACACACACACCGACAACACACACTCACACACACACCGACAACACACACACACACACACACACACACACACACACACACACACACACACCTACAACACACACACACACACCGACAACACACACACACACACACCGACAACACACACTCACACACACCGACAACACACACACACACACCGACAACACACACACACACACACACACCGACAACACACACACACCGACAACACACACACACACACACCGACAACACACACACACACAACACACACACACACCGACAACACACACACACACCGACAACACACACACACACACCGACAACACACACACACAGACAACACACACACACACACACACTGACAACACACACACACACCAACAACACACACACACACACACAACACACACACACACACACACACACACCGACAACACACACACACACACACCGACAACACACACACACACACACCGACAACACACACACACACACCTACCACACACACACACACCGACAACACACCGACAACACACACACACACACACCGACAACACACACACCGACAACACACACACACACACACACCGACAACACACACACACACACACACCGACAACACACACACACACACACCGACAACACACACTCACACACACACCGACAACACACACACACACACACACACACACACACACACACACACACACACACACACACACCTACAACACACACACACACACCGACAACACACACACACACACACCGACAACACACACTCACACACACCGACAACACACACACACACACCGACAACACACACACACACACACACACCGACAACACACACACACCGACAACACACACACACACACACCGACAACACACACACACACAACACACACACACACCGACAACACACACACACACACCGACAACACACACACACACACCGACAACACACACACACACACACACCGACAACACACACACACACACCGACAACACACACACACACACACACACACCGACAACACACACACACACACCGACAACACAAACACACACACACCGACAACACACACACACACACACACCGACAACACACACACACACACACACCGACAACACACACACACACACCGACAACACACACACACACCGACAACACACACACACAGACAACACACACACACACACACACCGACAACACACACACACACACACACCGACAACACAGACACACACACACACAGACAACACACACACACACACACACACACCGACAACACACACACACACACTGACAACACACACACACACACACACACCGACAACACACACACACACACCGACAACACAGACACACACACACACAGACAACACACACACACACACACACACACACACACCGACAACACACACACACACACTGACAACACACACACACACACCGACAACACACACACACACACCGACAACACACACACACAGACAACACACACACACACACACACTGACAACACACACACACACCAACAACACACACACACACACACAACACACACACACACACACACACACACACACACCGACAACACACACACACACACACCGACAACACACACACACACACCTACCACACACACACACACCGACAACACACCGACAACACACACACACACACCGACAACACACACACCGACAACACACACACACACACACACCGACAACACACACACACACACACACCGACAACACACACACACACACACCGACAACACACACTCACACACACACCGACAACACACACACACACACACACACACACACACACACACACACACACACACACACACACACACACCTACAACACACACACACACACCGACAACACACACACACACACACCGACAACACACACTCACACACACCGACAACACACACACACACACCGACAACACACACACACACACACACACCGACAACACACACACACCGACAACACACACACACACACACCGACAACACACACACACACAACACACACACACACCGACAACACACACACACACACCGACAACACACACACACACACACCGACAACACACACACACACACACACCGACAACACACACACACACACCGACAACACACACACACACACACACACACCGACAACACACACACACACACCGACAACACAAACACACACACACCGACAACACACACACACACACACACCGACAACACACACACACACACCTACCACACACTCACACACACCGACAACACACACACACACACACCGACAACACACACACACACACACACCGACAACACACACACACACACACCGACAACACACACACACACTGACAACACACACACACAGACAACACACACACACACACACCGACAACACACACACACACACACCGACAACACAGACACACACACACACAGACAACACACACACACACACACACACACACACACCGACAACACACACACACA
Source organism: Salmo salar (assembly GCF_965601325.2). Lineage (NCBI taxonomy): Eukaryota > Metazoa > Chordata > Actinopteri > Salmoniformes > Salmonidae > Salmo > Salmo salar. The sequence continues at coordinate 19,994 of NW_027675715.1, forward strand.
CACTGACAACACACACACACACACACACACCGACAACACACACACACACACCGACAACACACACACACAGACAACACACACACACACACACACACCGACAACACACACACACACACCGACAACACACACACACACCGACAACACACACACACACCGACAACACACACACACACACCGACAACACATAAACACACACACACCGATAACACACAGACACACACACTGACAAGACACACACACACACACCGACAACACACAAACACACACACTGACAACACACACACCGACAACACACACACACACACCGACAACACACACACACACACACACACACACCGACAACACACACACACACACACCGACAACACACACACACACACACCGACAACACACACACACACACACCGACAACACACACACACACACACCGAAAACACACACACACACACAACCCGACAACACACACTCACACACACACCGACAACACACACACACACACACACACACACACACACACACACACCGACAACACACACACACCGACAACACACACACACACACACCGACAACACACACACACACACACACACACCAACAACACACACACACACACCGACAACACACACACACACACCGACAACACACACACACACACCGACAACACACACACACACCGACAACACACACACACACCTACCACACACACACACACACAACGACAACACACACCGACATGACACACACACACACACACACACACACAACGACAACACACACACACACACACCGACAACACACACACACACACAACACACACACACACCGACAACACACACACAAACACACCGACAACACACACACACACACCGACAACACACACACACACACACCGACAACACACCGACAACACACACACACACACACCGACAACACACACACACACCGACAACACACACACACACCTACCACACACACACACACACAACGACAACACACACCGACAAGACACACACACACACACACACACAACGACAACACACACACACACACACCGACAACACACACACACACACAACACACACACACACCGACAACACACACACAAACACACCGACAACACACACACACACACCGACAACACACACACACACACACCGACAACACACCGACAACACACACACACACACACCGACAACACACACACACACTCCAGTAACACACACACACACACACCGACAACACACACACACGCACCGACAACACACACACACCGACAACACACACACACACACACCGACAACACACACACACCGACAACACACACACACACACACACACACACACACCGACAACACACACACACACACCGACAACACACACACACACACACCGACAACACACACACACACCGACAACACACACACACACACACCGACAACACACAAACACACACACCGACAACACACACACACACACCGACAACACACACACACACACACACACACCGACAACACACACACACACACACACCGACAACACACACACACACACACCGACAACACACACACACACACACACACACACCGACAACACACACACACACACACCGACAACACACACACACACACACACACACACACACCGACAACACACACACACACACACCGACAACACACACACACACACACCGACAACACACACACACACACCGACAACACACACACACACACACACCGACAACACACACACACACACACCGACAACACACACACACACACACCGACAACACACACACACACAACACACACACACACCGACAACACACACACACACACACCGACAACACACACACACACACACCGACAACACACACACACACACACACCGACAACACACACACACACACACACACCGACAACACACACACACACACCCACACACACACACCGACAACACACACACACACCGACAACACACACACACACCGACAACACACACACACACACCGACAACACATAAACACACACACCATTAACACACACACACACACACTGACAAGACACACACACACACACCGACAACACACACACACACACACACCGACAACACACACACACACACCGACAACACACACACACACACCGACAACACACACACACACACACACACCGACAACACACACACACACCGACAACACACACACACACACACCGACAACACACACACACACACCGACAACACACACACACACACACTGACAACACACACACACACACACACCGACAACACACACACACACACACCGACAACACACACACACACCGACAACACACACACACACACCGACAACACACACACACACACACACCAGCAACACACTCACACACACCGACAACACACACACACACACACCGACAAAACACACACACACACACACCGACAACACACACACACACACTGACAACACACACACACACACCGACAACACACACACACACACACACCGACAACACACACACACACCGACAACACACACACACAGACAACACACACACACACACACCGACAACACACACACACACACTGACAACACACACACACACACACACCGACAACACAGACACACACACACACAGACAACACACACACACACACACACACACACACCGACAACACACACACACACACTGACAACACACACACACACACACACACACACCGACAACACACACACACACACCGACAACACAGACACACACACACACAGACAACACACACACACACACACACACACACACACACACCGACAACACACACACACACACTGACAACACACACACACACACACACCGACAACACACACACACACACCGACAACACACACACACAGACAACACACACACACACACACACTGACAACACACACACACACCAACAACACACACACACACACACAACACACACACACACACACACACACACACACCGACAACACACACACACACACACCGACAACACACACACACACACACACCGACAACACACACACACACACCTACCACACACACACACACCGACAACACACCGACAACACACACACACACACCGACAACACACACACCGACAACACACACACACACACACACCGACAACACACACACACACACACACCGACAACACACACACACACACACCGACAACACACACTCACACACACACCGACAACACACACACACACACACACACACACACACACACACACACACCTACAACACACACACACACACCGACAACACAAACACACACACACCGACAACACACACACACACACACACCGACAACACACACACACACACACACACCGACAACACACACACACACACCGACAACACACACACACACCGACAACACACACACACAGACAACACACACACACACACACCGACAACACACACACACACACACCGACAACACAGACACACACACACACAGACAACACACACACACACACACACACACACCGACAACACACACACACACACTGACAACACACACACACACACACACACCGACAACACACACACACACACCGACAACACAGACACACACACACACAGACAACACACACACACACACACACACACACCGACAACACACACACACACACTGACAACACACACACACACACACACCGACAACACACACACACACACCGACAACACACACACACAGACAACACACACACACACACACACTGACAACACACACACACACCAACAACACACACACACACACACAACACACACACACACACACACACACACACCGACAACACACACACACACACACCGACAACACACACACACACACACCGACAACACACACACACACACCTACCACACACACACACACCGACAACACACCGACAACACACACACACACACCGACAACACACACACCGACAACACACACACACACACACACACACCGACAACACACACACACACACACACCGACAACACACACACACACACACCGACAACACACACTCACACACACACCGACAACACACACACACACACACACACACACACACACACACACACACACACACACACACACCTACAACACACACACACACACCGACAACACACACACACACACACACACCGACAACACACACTCACACACACCGACAACACACACACACACACCGACAACACACACACACACACACACATCGACAACACACACACACCGACAACACACACACACACACACCGACAACACACACACACACAACACACACACACACCGACAACACACACACACACACCGACAACACACACACACACACACCGACAACACACACACACACACACACCGACAACACACACACACACACCGACAACACACACACACACACACACACACCGACAACACACACACACACACCGACAACACAAACACACACACACCGACAACACACACACACACACACACCGACAACACACACACACACACACCTACCACACACTCACACACACCGACAACACACACACACACACACCGACAACACACACACACACACACACCGACAACACACACACACACACCGACAACACACACACACACCGACAACACACACACACAGACAACACACACACACACACACCGACAACACACACACACACACACCGACAACACAGACACACACACACACAGACAACACACACACACACACACACACACACACACACCGACAACACACACACACACACTGACAACACACACACACACACCGACAACACACACACACACACCGACAACACACACACACACCGACAACACACACACACAGACAACACACACACACACACACCGACAACACACACACACACACACCGACAACACAGACACACACACACACAGACAACACACACACACACACACACACACACACCGACAACACACACACACACACTGACAACACACACACACACACACACACACACCGACAACACACACACACACACCGACAACACAGACACACACACACACAGACAACACACACACACACACACACACACACACACACACCGACAACACACACACACACACTGACAACACACACACACACACACACCGACAACACACACACACACACCGACAACACACACACACAGACAACACACACACACACACACACTGACAACACACACACACACCAACAACACACACACACACACACAACACACACACACACACACACACACACACCGACAACACACACACACACACACCGACAACACACACACACACACACACCGACAACACACACACACACACCTACCACACACACACACACCGACAACACACCGACAACACACACACACACACCGACAACACACACACCGACAACACACACACACACACACACACACACACACACACCGACAACACACACACACACACTGACAACACACACACACACACACACCGACAACACACACACACACACCGACAACACACACACACAGACAACACACACACACACACACACTGACAACACACACACACACCAACAACACACACACACACACACAACACACACACACACACACACACACACACACCGACAACACACACACACACACACCGACAACACACACACACACACTGACAACACACACACACACACACCGACAACACACACACACCGACACCGACAACACACACACACCGACAACACACACACACACACACCGACAACACACACACACACAACACACACACACAAACCGACAACACACACACACACACACTGACAACACACACACACACAACTACAACACACACACACACACAACGACAACACACACACACACACACCGACAACACACACACACACACACACCGACAACACACACACACACACACACCGACAACACACACACACCGACAAGACACACACACACACACACACACACACAACGACAACACACAAACACACACACCGACAACACACACACACACACAACACACACACACACCGACAACACACACACAAACACACCGACAACACACACACACACACCGACAACACACACACACACACACCGACAACACACCGACAACACACACACACACACCGACAACACACACACACTCCAGTAACACACACACACACACACCGACAACACACACACACGCACCGACAACACACACACACCGACAACACACACACACACACACACCGACAACACACACACACACACACCGACAACACACACACACACACACACACACCGACAACACACACACACACACACCGACAACACACACACACACACACCGACAACACACACAAACACCGACAACACACACACACACACACCGACAACACACACACACACACACCGACAACACACACACACACACCGACAACACACACACACACACACACACACACACACACCAACAACAAACACACACACACACACACCGACAACACACACACACACACACACACACACACACCGACAACACACACACACACATACACACACACACCGACAACACACACACACACACACCGACAACACACACACACACGACAACACACACACACACACCGACAACACACACACACACACACACACACCGACAACACACACACACACACACACCGACAACACACACACACACACACCGACAACACACACACAAACACACCGACAACACACACACACACACACGACAACACACACACACACACACCGACAACACACCGACAACACACACACACACACACCGACAACACACACACACTCCAGTAACACACACACACACACACCGACAACACACACACACCCACCGACAACACACACACACCGACAACACACACACACACACACCGACAACACACACACACACACACCGACAACACACACACACACACACACACCGACAACACACACACACACACCGACAACACACACACACACACACCGACAACACACACACACACCGACAACACACACACACACACACCGACAACACACAAACACACACACCGACAACACACACACACACACCGACAACACACACACACACACACACACACCGACAACACACACACACACACACACCGACAACACACACACACACACACCGACAACACACACACACACACACACACACACACCGACAACACACACACACACACACCGACAACACACACACACACACACACACACACACACCGACAACACACACACACACACACCGACAACACACACACACACACACCGACAACACACACACACACACCGACAACACACACACACACACACACCGACAACACACACACACACACACCGACAACACACACACACACACACCGACAACACACACACACACAACACACACACACACCGACAACACACACACACACACACCGACAACACACACACACACACACCGACAACACACACACACACACACACCGACAACACACACACACACACACACACCGACAACACACACACACACACCCACACACACACACCGACAACACACACACACACCGACAACACACACACACACCGACAACACACACACACACACCGACAACACATAAACACACACACCATAACACACACACACACACTGACAAGACACACACACACACACCGACAACACACACACACACACACACCGACAACACACACACACACACCGACAACACACACACACACACCGACAACACACACACACACACACACACCGACAACACACACACACACCGACAACACACACACACACACACCGACAACACACACACACACACCGACAACACACACACACACACACTGACAACACACACACACACACACACCGACAACACACACACACACACACCGACAACACACACACACACCGACAACACACACACACACACCGACAACACACACACACACACACACCAGCAACACACTCACACACACCGACAACACACACACACACACACCGACAAAACACACACACACACACACCGACAACACACACACACACACTGACAACACACACACACACACCGACAACACACACACACACACACACCGACAACACACACACACACCGACAACACACACACACAGACAACACACACACACACACCGACAACACACACACACACACTGACAACACACACACACACACACACCGACAACACAGACACACACACACACAGACAACACACACACACACACACACACACACACCGACAACACACACACACACACTGACAACACACACACACACACACACACACCGACAACACACACACACACACCGACAACACAGACACACACACACACAGACAACACACACACACACACACACACACACACACACACACACCGACAACACACACACACACACTGACAACACACACACACACACACACCGACAACACACACACACACACCGACAACACACACACACAGACAACACACACACACACACACACTGACAACACACACACACACCAACAACACACACACACACACACAACACACACACACACACACACACACACACACCGACAACACACACACACACACACCGACAACACACACACACACACACACCGACAACACACACACACACACCTACCACACACACACACACCGACAACACACCGACAACACACACACACACACCGACAACACACACACCGACAACACACACACACACACACACCGACAACACACACACACACACACACCGACAACACACACACACACACACCGACAACACACACTCACACACACACCGACAACACACACACACACACACACACACACACACACACACACACACACACCTACAACACACACACACACCGACAACACAAACACACACACACCGACAACACACACACACACACACACCGACAACACACACACACACACACACACCGACAACACACACACACACACCGACAACACACACACACACCGACAACACACACACACAGACAACACACACACACACACACCGACAACACACACACACACACACCGACAACACAGACACACACACACACAGACAACACACACACACACACACACACACACACCGACAACACACACACACACACTGACAACACACACACACACACACACACCGACAACACACACACACACACCGACAACACAGACACACACACACACAGACAACACACACACACACACACACACACACCGACAACACACACACACACACTGACAACACACACACACACACACACCGACAACACACACACACACACCGACAACACACACACACAGACAACACACACACACACACACACTGACAACACACACACACACCAACAACACACACACACACACACAACACACACACACACACACACACACCGACAACACACACACACACACACCGACAACACACACACACACACACCGACAACACACACACACACACCTACCACACACACACACACCGACAACACACCGACAACACACACACACACACCGACAACACACACACCGACAACACACACACACACACACACACACCGACAACACACACACACACACCGACAACACACACACACACACACCGACAACACACACTCACACACACACCGACAACACACACACACACACACACACACACACACACACACACACACACACACACACACACCTACAACACACACACACACACCGACAACACACACACACACACACACACCGACAACACACACTCACACACACCGACAACACACACACACACACCGACAACACACACACACACACACACACACATCGACAACACACACACACCGACAACACACACACACACACACCGACAACACACACACACACAACACACACACACACCGACAACACACACACACACACACACACACACACACACACCGACAACACACACACACACACTGACAACACACA
>NW_027675715.1:32500-67500 GCF_965601325.2 Salmo salar
CACACACACACACACCGACAACACACACACACACACACACCGACAACACACACACACACACACACACTGACAACACACACACACACACACACACACACACACACACCGACAACACACACACCGACAACACACACACACACCGACAACACACACACACCGATAACACATAAACACACACACACCGATAACACACACACACACACACTGACAAGACACACACACACCGACAACACACACACACACACACACCGACAACACACACACACACACCGACAACACACACACACACACCGACAACACACACACACACACACACCGACAACACACACACACACCGACAACACACACACACACACCGACAACACACACACAACACACACACACACCGACAACACACACACAAACACACCGACAACACACACACACACACCGACAACACACACCGACAAGACACACACACACACACACACACAACGACAACACACACACACACCCACCGACAACACACACACACCGACAACACACACACACACACACACCGACAACACACACACACACACACCGACAACACACACACACACACACACACACCGACAACACACACACACACACCGACAACACACATACACACACACCGACAACACACACAAACACCGACAACACACACACACACACCGACAACACACACACACACACACACCGACAACACACACACACACACACCAACAACACACACACACACACACCGACAACACACACACAACACACACACACACCGACAACACACACACACACACACACACACACACCGACAACACACACACACACACACCGACAACACACACACACCGACAACACACACACACCGACAACACACACACACACACACACACACCGACAACACACACACACACACACACCGACAACACACACACACACACACCGACAACACACACACACACACACACCGACAACACACACACACACACACAACACACACACACACACACACACACACACACACCGACAACACACACACACGCACCGACAACACACACACACCGACAACACACACACACACACACCGACAACACACACACACACACACACACACACACACACCGACAACACACACACACACTACCGACAACACACACACACACACACCGACAACACACACACACACCGACAACACACACACACACACACCGACAACACACAAACACACACACCGACAACACACACACACACCGACAACACACACAGACACACACACACACACACCGACAACACACACACACACACCGACAACACACACACACACACACCGACAACACACACACACACACACACCGACAACACACACACACACACACCGACAACACACACACACACAACACACACACACACCGACAACACACACACACACACACACAGACACACACACACCGACAACACACACACACACACACCGACAACACACACACACACACACCGACAACACACACACACACACCGACAACACACACACACACACACACACACCGACAACACACACACACACACACCGACAACACACACACACACACACACCGACAACACACACACACACACACACACTGACAACACACACACACACACACCAACAACACACACACACACACACCGACAACACACACACACACACACACCGACAACACACACACACACACACACCAACAACACACACACACACACACACCGACAACACACACACACACAACACACACACCGACAACACACACACACACACACACACCGACAACACACACACACACACAGACAACACACACACACACCAACAACACACACACACACACAGACAACACACACACACACACCGACAACACACACACACACACACCGACAACACACACACACACACACCGACAACACACACACACACACACAACACACACACACACACACCGACAACACACACACACACCGACAACATACACACACACACACACACCGACAACACACACTCACACACACACCGACAACACACACACACACACACACACACACCGACAACACACACACACACACCGACAACACACACACACACACACCTACAACACACACACACACCGACAACACACACACACACACCAACAACAACACACCGACAACACACACACACACACACCGACAACACACACACACACCGACAACACACACACACCGACAACACACACACACACCGACAACACACACACACACCGACAACACACACACACACACACACCGACAACACACACACACACACACCGACAACACACACACACACACACACCGACAACACACACACACACACACACCAACAACACACACACACACACACACCGACAACACACACACACACAACACACACACACCGACAACACACACACACACACACACACCGACAACACACACACACACACACCGACAACACACACACACACACACCGACAACACACACACACACACAGACAACACACACACACACACCGACAACACACACACACACACACCGACAACACACACACACACACAACACACACACACACACACCGACAACACACACACACCGACAACACACACACACACACACACACACACCGACAACACACACACACACCTACCACACACACACACACACAACGACAACACACACACACCGACAAGACACACACACACCGACAACACACACACACACACAACGACAACACACACACACCGACAAGACACACACACACCGACAACACACACACACACACCGACAACACACACACACACACAACACACACACACACCAACAACACACACACACACACACACCGACAACACACACACACACACCGACAACACACACACACACACACCGACAACACATAAACACACACACACCGACAACACACACACACACACACTGACAAGACACACACACACACACCGACAACACACACACACACACACACCGACAACACACACAAACCGACAACACACACACACACACACACACCGACAACACACACACACACCGACAACACACACACACACACACACCGACAACACACACACACACACACACACTGACAACACACACACACACACTGACAACACACACACACACACACACCGACAACAAACACACACACACCGACAACACACACACACACACACACACACACACACCGACAACACACACACACACACACCGACAACACACACACACACACCGACAACACACACACACACACACTGACAACACACACACACACACACCGACAACACACACACACACACACCGACAACACACACACACACACCGACAACACACACACACACACCGACAACACACACACACACACACCAGCAACACACTCACACACACCGACAACACACACACACACACACCGACAACACACACACACACACACACCGACAACACAGACACACACACACCGACAACACACACACACACACACACACCGACAACACACACACACACACTGACAACACACACACACACACCGACAACACACACACACACACCGACAACACACACACACACCGACAACACACACACACACACACACCGACAACACACACACACACACACCGACAACACACACACACACACCGACAACACACACACACACACCGACAACACACACACACACACCGACAACACACACACACACCGACAACACACACACACACACACCAACAACACACACACACACACCGACAACACACACACACACACACCGACAACACACACACACACCGACAACACACACACACACACAGCGACAACACACACACACACACAGACAACACACACACACACCGACAACACACACACACACACACCGACAACACACACACACACACACCGACAACACACACACACACACACACCGACAACACACACACACACACACACCAACAACACACACACACACACACACCGACAACACACACACACACAACACACACACACCGACAACACACACACACACACACCGACAACACACACACACACACACCGACAACACACACACACACACACCGACAACACACACACACACACAGACAACACACACACACACACCGACAACACACACACACACACACCGACAACACACACACACACCGACAACACACACACACACACAACACACACACACACACACCGACAACACACACACACCGACAACACACACACACACACACCGACAACACACACACACACCTACCACACACACACACACACAACGACAACACACACACACACACACCGACAACACACACACACACAACACACACACACACCAACAACACACACACACACACACACCGACAACACACACACACACACACACCGACAACACACACACACACACCGACAACACACACACACACACACTGACAACACACACACACACACACCGACAACACACACACACACACACCGACAACACACACACACACACCGACAACACACACACACACACCGACAACACACACACACACACACCAGCAACACACTCACACACACCGACAACACACACACACACACACCGACAACACACACACACACACACACCGACAACACAGACACACACACACCGACAACACACACACACACACACACCGACAACACACACACACACACTGACAACACACACACACACACCGACAACACACACACACACACCGACAACACACACACACACCGACAACACACACACACACACACACCGACAACACACACACACACACCGACAACACACACACACACACCGACAACACACACACACACCGACAACACACACACACACACACACACACCAACAACACACACACACACACCGACAACACACACACACACACACCGACAACACACACACACACCGACAACACACACACACACACAGCGACAACACACACACACACACAGACAACACACACACACACCGACAACACACACACACACACACCGACAACACACACACACACACACCGACAACACACACACACACACACACCGACAACACACACACACACACACACCAACAACACACACACACACACACACCGACAACACACACACACACAACACACACACACCGACAACACACACACACACACACCGACAACACACACACACACACCGACAACACACACACACACACACCGACAACACACACACACACACAGACAACACACACACACACACCGACAACACACACACACACACACCGACAACACACACACACACCGACAACACACACACACACACAACACACACACACACACACCGACAACACACACACACCGACAACACACACACACACACACCGACAACACACACACACACCTACCACACACACACACACACAACGACAACACACACACACCGACAAGACACACACACACAGACACCGACAACACACACACACACACCGACAACACACACACACACAACACACACACACACCAACAACACACACACACACACACACCGACAACACACACACACACACCGACAACACACACACACACCGACAACACACCGACAACACACACACACCGACAACACACACACACCGACAACACACACACACACACACACACCGACAACACACACACACACACACAGACAACACACACACACACCGACAACACACACACACACGCACCGACAACACACACACACCGACAACACACACACACACACACACACCGACAACACACACACACACACACCGACAACACACACACACACACACACCGACAACACACACACACACACCGACAACACACACACACACCGACAACACACACACACACACCGACAACACACACACACACACACCGACAACACACACACACACACAACACACACACACACCGACAACACACACACACACACACACACACACACACCGACAACACACACACACACACACCGACAACACACACACACCGACAACACACACACACACACCGACAACACACACACACACACACACACACACCGACGACACACACACAAACACACCGACAACACACACACAAACAACACACACACACACAGCGACAACACACACACACACACACACACCGACAACACACACACACACCGACAACACACACACACAAACACACCGACAACACACACACACAAACACACCGACAACACACACACACACACACACCGACAACACACACACACACACCGACAACACACACACACACCGACAACACACACACACACACCGACAACACACACACACACACACCGACAACACACACACACACCGACAACACACCCACGCACACTCCAGCAACACACACACCGACAACACACACACACACACCGACAACACACACACACACACCGACAACACACACACACACACACCGACAACACACACACACACACACACACCGACAACACACACACACACACTGACAACACACACACACACACACCGACAACACACACACACACCGACAACACACACACACACACACCGACATCACACACACACACACACACACACACACACACACCGACAACACACACACACGCACCGACAACACACACACACCGACAACACACACACACACACACACCGACAACACACACACACACACACCGACAACACACACACACACACACACCGACAACACACACACACACACACCGACAACACACACACACACCGACAACACACACACACAAACACACCGACAACACACACACACACACACACCGACAACACACACACACACACCGACAACACACACACACACACCGACAACACACACACACACACCGACAACACACACACACACACACCGACAACACACACACACACCGACAACACACCCACGCACACTCCAGCAACACACACACCGACAACACACACACACACACACCAACAACACACACACACACACCGACAACACACACACACACACCGACAACACACACACACACACACACACCGACAACACACACACACACACTGACAACACACACACACACACACCGACAACACACACACACACACACCGACAACACACACACACACACACCGACAACACACACACACCGACATCACACACACACACACACACACACACACACACACCGACAACACACACACACACACTGACAACCCACACACACACAACACACACACACACACCGACAACACACACACACACACCGACAACACACACACACAAACACACCGACAACACACACACACACACACACCGACAACACACACACACACACCGACAACACACACACACACACCGACAACACACACACACACACCGACAACACACACACACACACCGACAACACACCCACGCACACTCCAGCAACACACACACCGACAACACACACACACACACACACCGACAACACACACACACACACCGACAACACACACACACACACCGACAACACACACACACACACACACACCGACAACACACACACACACACTGACAACACACACACACACACACCGACAACACACACACACACACACCGACAACACACACACACACACACCGACAACACACACACACCGACAACACACACACACACACACACACACCGACAACACACACACACACACTGACAACCCACACACACACAACACACACACACACACCGACAACACACACACACACACCGACAACACACACACACACACACCGACAACACACACACACACCGACAACACACACACACACACACACACACACACATCGACAACACACACACACACACCGACAACACACACACACACTGACAACACACACACACACACACACAGACAACACATAAACACACACACACCGACAACACACACACACACACACTGACAAGACACACACACACACACCGACAACACACACACACACACACACACACCGACAACACACACACACCGACAACACACACACACACACACACACACACCGACAACACACACACACACACACACCGACAACACACACACACACACACTGACAACACACACACACACACACTGACAACACACACACACACACTGACAACACACACACACACACCGACAACACACACACACACCGACAACACACACACACACACCGACAACACACACACACACACACACACACACACACACACACACACCGACAACACACACACACACACACCGACAACACACACACACACACACCGACAACACACACACACACACACTGACAACACACACACACACACACACACCGACAACACACACACACACACACCGACAACACACACACACACACCGACAACACTAACACACACACCGACAACACACACACACACACACCAGCAACACACTCACACACACCGACAACACACACACACACACACCGACAACACACACACACACACACACACACCGACAACACAGACACACACACACACCAACAACACACACACACACACACCGACAACACACACACACACACACTGACAACACACACACACACACCGACAACACACACACACACACCGACAACACACACACACACCGACAACACACACACACACACACACCGACAACACACACACACACACACACCGACAACACACACACACACACCGACAACACACACACACACCGACAACACACACACACACACACACCGACAACACACACACACACAACACACACACACACACCGACAACACACACACACAAACACACCGACAACACACACACACACACACAGCGACAACACACACACACACACCGACAACACACACACACACACCGACAACACACACACACCGACAACACACACACACCGACAACACACACACACACACACACCGACAACACACACACACACACACCGACAACACACACACACACACACACACACACACACCGACAACACACACACACACACCGACAACACACACACACACACACCGACAACACACACACACACCGACAACACACACACACACACACCGACAACACACAAACACACACACCGACAACACACACACACACACCGACAACACACACACACACACACACACACCGACAACACACACACACACACACACCGACAACACACACACACACACACCGACAACACACACACACACACACACACACACACCGACAACACACACACACACACACCGACAACACACACACACACACACACACACACACACCGACAACACACACACACACACACCGACAACACAAACACACACACACCGACAACACACACACACACACCGACAACACACACACACACACACACCGACAACACACACACACACACACCGACAACACACACACACACACACCGACAACACACACACACACAACACACACACACACCGACAACACACACACACACACACCGACAACACACACACACACACACCGACAACACACACACACACACACACCGACAACACACACACACACACACACACCGACAACACACACACACACACCCACACACACACACCGACAACACACACACACACCGACAACACACACACACACCGACAACACACACACACACACCGACAACACATAAACACACACACCATTAACACACACACACACACACTGACAAGACACACACACACACACCGACAACACACACACACACACACACCGACAACACACACACACACACCGACAACACACACACACACACCGACAACACACACACACACACACACACCGACAACACACACACACACCGACAACACACACACACACACACCGACAACACACACACACACACCGACAACACACACACACACACACTGACAACACACACACACACACACACCGACAACACACACACACACACACCGACAACACACACACACACCGACAACACACACACACACACCGACAACACACACACACACACACACCAGCAACACACTCACACACACCGACAACACACACACACACACACCGACAAAACACACACACACACACACCGACAACACACACACACACACTGACAACACACACACACACACCGACAACACACACACACACACACACCGACAACACACACACACACCGACAACACACACACACAGACAACACACACACACACACACCGACAACACACACACACACACTGACAACACACACACACACACACACCGACAACACAGACACACACACACACAGACAACACACACACACACACACACACACACACCGACAACACACACACACACACTGACAACACACACACACACACACACACCGACAACACACACACACACACCGACAACACAGACACACACACACACAGACAACACACACACACACACACACACACACACACACACCGACAACACACACACACACACTGACAACACACACACACACACACACCGACAACACACACACACACACCGACAACACACACACACAGACAACACACACACACACACACACTGACAACACACACACACACCAACAACACACACACACACACACAACACACACACACACACACACACACACACACCGACAACACACACACACACACACCGACAACACACACACACACACACACCGACAACACACACACACACACCTACCACACACACACACACCGACAACACACCGACAACACACACACACACACCGACAACACACACACCGACAACACACACACACACACACACCGACAACACACACACACACACACACCGACAACACACACACACACACACCGACAACACACACTCACACACACACCGACAACACACACACACACACACACACACACACACACACACACACACACACCTACAACACACACACACACACCGACAACACAAACACACACACACCGACAACACACACACACACACACACCGACAACACACACACACACACACACACCGACAACACACACACACACACCGACAACACACACACACACCGACAACACACACACACAGACAACACACACACACACACACCGACAACACACACACACACACACCGACAACACAGACACACACACACACAGACAACACACACACACACACACACACACACACCGACAACACACACACACACACTGACAACACACACACACACACACACACCGACAACACACACACACACACCGACAACACAGACACACACACACACAGACAACACACACACACACACACACACACACCGACAACACACACACACACACTGACAACACACACACACACACACACCGACAACACACACACACACACCGACAACACACACACACAGACAACACACACACACACACACACTGACAACACACACACACACCAACAACACACACACACACACACAACACACACACACACACACACACACACACCGACAACACACACACACACACACCGACAACACACACACACACACACCGACAACACACACACACACACCTACCACACACACACACACCGACAACACACCGACAACACACACACACACACCGACAACACACACACCGACAACACACACACACACACACACACACACCGACAACACACACACACACACACACCGACAACACACACACACACACACCGACAACACACACTCACACACACACCGACAACACACACACACACACACACACACACACACACACACACACACACACACACACACACACCTACAACACACACACACACACCGACAACACACACACACACACACACACCGACAACACACACTCACACACACCGACAACACACACACACACACCGACAACACACACACACACACACGCATCGACAACACACACACACCGACAACACACACACACACACACCGACAACACACACACACACAACACACACACACACCGACAACACACACACACACACCGACAACACACACACACACACACCGACAACACACACACACACACACACCGACAACACACACACACACACCGACAACACACACACACACACACACACACCGACAACACACACACACACACCGACAACACAAACACACACACACCGACAACACACACACACACACACACCGACAACACACACACACACACACCTACCACACACTCACACACACCGACAACACACACACACACACACCGACAACACACACACACACACACACCGACAACACACACACACACACCGACAACACACACACACACCGACAACACACACACACAGACAACACACACACACACACACCGACAACACACACACACACACACCGACAACACAGACACACACACACACAGACAACACACACACACACACACACACACACACACACCGACAACACACACACACACACTGACAACACACACACACACACCGACAACACACACACACACACCGACAACACACACACACACCGACAACACACACACACAGACAACACACACACACACACACCGACAACACACACACACACACACCGACAACACAGACACACACACACACAGACAACACACACACACACACACACACACACACCGACAACACACACACACACACTGACAACACACACACACACACACACACACACCGACAACACACACACACACACCGACAACACAGACACACACACACACAGACAACACACACACACACACACACACACACACACACACCGACAACACACACACACACACTGACAACACACACACACACACACACCGACAACACACACACACACACCGACAACACACACACACAGACAACACACACACACACACACACTGACAACACACACACACACCAACAACACACACACACACACACAACACACACACACACACACACACACACACCGACAACACACACACACACACACCGACAACACACACACACACACACACCGACAACACACACACACACACCTACCACACACACACACACCGACAACACACCGACAACACACACACACACACCGACAACACACACACCGACAACACACACACACACACACACACACACACACACACCGACAACACACACACACACACTGACAACACACACACACACACACACCGACAACACACACACACACACCGACAACACACACACACAGACAACACACACACACACACACACTGACAACACACACACACACCAACAACACACACACACACACACAACACACACACACACACACACACACACACACCGACAACACACACACACACACACCGACAACACACACACACACACTGACAACACACACACACACACACCGACAACACACACACACCGACACCGACAACACACACACACCGACAACACACACACACACACACCGACAACACACACACACACAACACACACACACAAACCGACAACACACACACACACACACTGACAACACACACACACACAACTACAACACACACACACACACAACGACAACACACACACACACACACCGACAACACACACACACACACACACCGACAACACACACACACACACACACCGACAACACACACACACCGACAAGACACACACACACACACACACACACACAACGACAACACACAAACACACACACCGACAACACACACACACACACAACACACACACACACCGACAACACACACACAAACACACCGACAACACACACACACACACCGACAACACACACACACACACACCGACAACACACCGACAACACACACACACACACCGACAACACACACACACTCCAGTAACACACACACACACACACCGACAACACACACACACGCACCGACAACACACACACACCGACAACACACACACACACACACACCGACAACACACACACACACACACCGACAACACACACACACACACACACACACCGACAACACACACACACACACACCGACAACACACACACACACACACCGACAACACACACAAACACCGACAACACACACACACACACACCGACAACACACACACACACACACCGACAACACACACACACACACCGACAACACACACACACACACACACACACACACACACCAACAACAAACACACACACACACACACCGACAACACACACACACACACACACACACACACACCGACAACACACACACACACATACACACACACACCGACAACACACACACACACACACCGACAACACACACACACACGACAACACACACACACACACCGACAACACACACACACACACACACACACCGACAACACACACACACACACCGACAACACACACACACACACACCGACAACACACACACAAACACACCGACAACACACACACACACAACGACAACACACACACACACACACCGACAACACACCGACAACACACACACACACACACCGACAACACACACACACTCCAGTAACACACACACACACACACCGACAACACACACACACCCACCGACAACACACACACACCGACAACACACACACACACACACCGACAACACACACACACACACACCGACAACACACACACACACACACACACCGACAACACACACACACACACCGACAACACACACACACACACACCGACAACACACACACACACCGACAACACACACACACACACACCGACAACACACAAACACACACACCGACAACACACACACACACACCGACAACACACACACACACACACCGACAACACACACACACACACACACCGACAACACACACACACACACACCGACAACACACACACACACACCACACACACCGACAACACACACACACACACACCGACAACACACACACACACACACACACACACACACCGACAACACACACACACACACACCGACAACACACACACACACACACCGACAACACACACACACACACCGACAACACACACACACACACACACCGACAACACACACACACACACACCGACAACACACACACACACACACCGACAACACACACACACACAACACACACACACACCGACAACACACACACACACACACCGACAACACACACACACACACACCGACAACACACACACACACACACACCGACAACACACACACACACACACACACCGACAACACACACACACACACCCACACACACACACCGACAACACACACACACACCGACAACACACACACACACCGACAACACACACACACACACCGACAACACATAAACACACACACCATTAACACACACACACACACACTGACAAGACACACACACACACACCGACAACACACACACACACACACACCGACAACACACACACACACACCGACAACACACACACACACACCGACAACACACACACACACACACACACCGACAACACACACACACACCGACAACACACACACACACACACCGACAACACACACACACACACCGACAACACACACACACACACACTGACAACACACACACACACACACACCGACAACACACACACACACACACCGACAACACACACACACACCGACAACACACACACACACACCGACAACACACACACACACACACACCAGCAACACACTCACACACACCGACAACACACACACACACACACCGACAAAACACACACACACACACACCGACAACACACACACACACACTGACAACACACACACACACACCGACAACACACACACACACACACACCGACAACACACACACACACCGACAACACACACACACAGACAACACACACACACACACCGACAACACACACACACACACTGACAACACACACACACACACCGACAACACAGACACACACACACACAGACAACACACACACACACACACACACACACACCGACAACACACACACACACACTGACAACATACACACACACACACACACACACCGACAACACACACACACACACCGACAACACAGACACACACACACACAGACAACACACACACACACACACACACACACACACACACACACCGACAACACACACACACACACTGACAACACACACACACACACACACCGACAACACACACACACACACCGACAACACACACACACAGACAACACACACACACACACACACTGACAACACACACACACACCAACAACACACACACACACACACAACACACACACACACACACACACACACACACCGACAACACACACACACACACACCGACAACACACACACACACACACACCGACAACACACACACACACACCTACCACACACACACACACCGACAACACACCGACAACACACACACACACACCGACAACACACACACCGACAACACACACACACACACACACCGACAACACACACACACACACACACCGACAACACACACACACACACACCGACAACACACACTCACACACACACCGACAACACACACACACACACACACACACACACACACACACACACACACACACCTACAACACACACACACACACCGACAACACAAACACACACACACCGACAACACACACACACACACACACCGACAACACACACACACACACACACACCGACAACACACACACACACACCGACAACACACACACACACCGACAACACACACACACAGACAACACACACACACACACACCGACAACACACACACACACACACCGACAACACAGACACACACACACACAGACAACACACACACACACACACACACACACACCGACAACACACACACACACACTGACAACACACACACACACACACACACCGACAACACACACACACACACCGACAACACAGACACACACACACACAGACAACACACACACACACACACACACACACCGACAACACACACACACACACTGACAACACACACACACACACACACCGACAACACACACACACACACCGACAACACACACACACAGACAACACACACACACACACACACTGACAACACACACACACACCAACAACACACACACACACACACAACACACACACACACACACACACACACACCGACAACACACACACACACACACCGACAACACACACACCGACAACACACACACACACACACACACACCGACAACACACACACACACACACACCGACAACACACACACACACACACCGACAACACACACTCACACACACACCGACAACACACACACACACACACACACACACACACACACACACACACACACACACACACACCTACAACACACACACACACACCGACAACACACACACACACACACACACCGACAACACACACTCACACACACCGACAACACACACACACACACCGACAACACACACACACACACACACACACATCGACAACACACACACACCGACAACACACACACACACACACCGACAACACACACACACACAACACACACACACACCGACAACACACACACACACACACACACACACACACACACCGACAACACACACACACACACTGACAACACACACACACACACACACCGACAACACACACACACACACCGACAACACACACACACAGACAACACACACACACACACACACTGACAACACACACACACACCAACAACACACACACACACACACAACACACACACACACACACACACACACACACCGACAACACACACACACACACACCGACAACACACACACACACACACACCGACAACACACACACACACACCTACCACACACACACACACCGACAACACACCGACAACACACACACACACACCGACAACACACACACCGACAACACACACACACACACACACACACACACACACCGACAACACACACACACACACTGACAACACACACACACACACACACCGACAACACACACACACACACCGACAACACACACACACAGACAACACACACACACACACACACTGACAACACACACACACACCAACAACACACACACACACACACAACACACACACACACACACACACACACACCGACAACACACACACACACACACCGACAACACACACACACACACTGACAACACACACACACACACACCGACAACACACACACACCGACACCGACAACACACACACACCGACAACACACACACACACACACCGACAACACACACACACACAACACACACACACAAACCGACAACACACACACACACACACTGACAACACACACACACACAACTACAACACACACACACACACAACGACAACACACACACACACACACCGACAACACACACACACACACACACCGACAACACACACACACACACACACCGACAACACACACACACCGACAAGACACACACACACACACACACACACACAACGACAACACACAAACACACACACCGACAACACACACACACACACAACACACACACACACCGACAACACACACACAAACACACCGACAACACACACACACACACCGACAACACACACACACACACACCGACAACACACCGACAACACACACACACACACCGACAACACACACACACTCCAGTAACACACACACACACACACCGACAACACACACACACGCACCGACAACACACACACACCGACAACACACACACACACACCGACAACACACACACACACACACCGACAACACACACACACACACACACACACCGACAACACACACACACACACACCGACAACACACACACACACACACCGACAACACACACAAACACCGACAACACACACACACACACACCGACAACACACACACACACACACCGACAACACACACACACACACCGACAACACACACACACACACACACACACACACACACCAACAACAAACACACACACACACACACCGACAACACACACACACACAACACACACACACACCGACAACACACACACACACATACACACACACACCGACAACACACACACACACACACCGACAACACACACACACACGACAACACACACACACACACCGACAACACACACACACACACACACACACCGACAACACACACACACACACACACCGACAACACACACACACACACACCGACAACACACACACAAACACACCGACAACACACACACACACAACGACAACACACACACACACACACCGACAACACACCGACAACACACACACACACACACCGACAACACACACACACTCCAGTAACACACACACACACACACCGACAACACACACACACCCACCGACAACACACACACACCGACAACACACACACACACACACCGACAACACACACACACACACACCGACAACACACACACACACACACACACACCGACAACACACACACACACACCGACAACACACACACACACACACCGACAACACACACAAACACCGACAACACACACACACACACACACCGACAACACACACACACACACACACCGACAACACACACACACACACACCAACAACACACACACACACACACACCGACAACACACACACAACACACACACACACCGACAACACACACACACACACACACACACACACCGACAACACACACACACACACACCGACAACACACACACACCGACAACACACACACACACACACACACACACACACCGACAACACACACACACACACACACCGACAACACACACACACACACACCGACAACACACACACACACACACACCGACAACACACACACACACACACAACACACACACACACACACACACACACACACCGACAACACACACACACGCACCGACAACACACACACACCGACAACACACACACACACACACCGACAACACACACACACACACACACACACACACACACCGACAACACACACACACACTACCGACAACACACACACACACACACCGACAACACACACACACACCGACAACACACACACACACACACCGACAACACACAAACACACACACCGACAACACACACACACACCGACAACACACACAGACACACACACACACACACCGACAACACACACACACACACCGACAACACACACACACACACACCGACAACACACACACACACACACACCGACAACACACACACACACACACCGACAACACACACACACACAACACACACACACACCGACAACACACACACACACACACAGACACACACACACCGACAACACACACACAAACACACCGACAACACACACACACACACACCGACAACACACACACACACACCGACAACACACACACACACACACACACACCGACAACACACACAACGACAACACACACACACACACACCGACAACACACACACACACACAACACACACACACACCGACAACACACACACACACACACACACCGACAACACACACACACACACACCGACAACACACACACACACACACACCGACAACACACACACACACACACACACTGACAACACACACACACACACACACACACACACACACACCGACAACACACACACCGACAACACACACACACACCGACAACACACACACACCGATAACACATAAACACACACACACCCATAACACACACACACACACACTGACAAGACACACACACACCGACAACACACACACACACACACACCGACAACACACACACACACACCGACAACACACACACACACACCGACAACACACACACACACACACACCGACAACACACACACACACCGACAACACACACACACACACCGACAACACACACACAACACACACACACACCGACAACACACACACAAACACACCGACAACACACACACACACACCGACAACACACACCGACAAGACACACACACACACACACACACAACGACAACACACACACACACCCACCGACAACACACACACACCGACAACACACACACACACACACACCGACAACACACACACACACACACCGACAACACACACACACACACACACACACCGACAACACACACACACACACCGACAACACACATACACACACACCGACAACACACACAAACACCGACAACACACACACACACACACCGACAACACACACACACACACACACCGACAACACACACACACACACACACACCAACAACACACACACACACACACCGACAACACACACACAACACACACACACACCGACAACACACACACACACACACACACACACACCGACAACACACACACACACACACCGACAACACACACACACCGACAACACACACACACCGACAACACACACACACACACACACACACACACCGACAACACACACACACACACACACCGACAACACACACACACACACACCGACAACACACACACACACACACACCGACAACACACACACACACACACAACACACACACACACACACACACACACACACCGACAACACACACACACGCACCGACAACACACACACACCGACAACACACACACACACACACCGACAACACACACACACACACACACACACACACACACCGACAACACACACACACACTACCGACAACACACACACACACACACCGACAACACACACACACACCGACAACACACACACACACCGACAACACACAAACACACACACCGACAACACACACACACACCGACAACACACACAGACACACAC
Organism: Salmo salar; assembly: GCF_965601325.2. Classification (NCBI taxonomy): domain Eukaryota; kingdom Metazoa; phylum Chordata; class Actinopteri; order Salmoniformes; family Salmonidae; genus Salmo; species Salmo salar. The sequence continues at coordinate 54,225 of NW_027675715.1, forward strand.
ACACACACACCGACAACACACACACACACACCGACAACACACACACACACACACCGACAACACACACACACACACACACCGACAACACACACACACACACACCGACAACACACACACACACAACACACACACACACCGACAACACACACACACACACACACAGACACACACACACCGACAACACACACACACACACACCGACAACACACACACACACACACCGACAACACACACACACACACCGACAACACACACACACACACACACACACCGACAACACACACACACACACACCGACAACACACACACACACACACACCGACAACACACACACACACACACACACTGACAACACACACACACACACACCAACAACACACACACACACACACCGACAACACACACACACACACACACCGACAACACACACACACACACACACCAACAACACACACACACACACACACCGACAACACACACACACACAACACACACACCGACAACACACACACACACACACACACCGACAACACACACACACACACAGACAACACACACACACACCAACAACACACACACACACACAGACAACACACACACACACACCGACAACACACACACACACACACCGACAACACACACACACACACACCGACAACACACACACACACACACAACACACACACACACACACCGACAACACACACACACACCGACAACATACACACACACACACACACCGACAACACACACTCACACACACACCGACAACACACACACACACACACACACACACCGACAACACACACACACACACCGACAACACACACACACACACACCTACAACACACACACACACCGACAACACACACACACACACCAACAACAACACACCGACAACACACACACACACACACCGACAACACACACACACACCGACAACACACACACACCGACAACACACACACACACCGACAACACACACACACACCGACAACACACACACACACACACACCGACAACACACACACACACACACCGACAACACACACACACACACACACCGACAACACACACACACACACCAACAACACACACACACACACACACCGACAACACACACACACACAACACACACACACCGACAACACACACACACACACACACACCGACAACACACACACACACACACCGACAACACACACACACACACACCGACAACACACACACACACACAGACAACACACACACACACACCGACAACACACACACACACACACCGACAACACACACACACACACAACACACACACACACACACCGACAACACACACACACCGACAACACACACACACACACACACACACACCGACAACACACACACACACCTACCACACACACACACACACAACGACAACACACACACACCGACAAGACACACACACACCGACAACACACACACACACACAACGACAACACACACACACCGACAAGACACACACACACCGACAACACACACACACACACCGACAACACACACACACACACAACACACACACACACCAACAACACACACACACACACACACCGACAACACACACACACACACCGACAACACACACACACACACACCGACAACACATAAACACACACACACCGACAACACACACACACACACACTGACAAGACACACACACACACACCGACAACACACACACACACACACACCGACAACACACACAAACCGACAACACACACACACACACACACACCGACAACACACACACACACCGACAACACACACACACACACACACCGACAACACACACACACACACACACACTGACAACACACACACACACACTGACAACACACACACACACACACACCGACAACAAACACACACACACCGACAACACACACACACACACACACACACACACACCGACAACACACACACACACACACCGACAACACACACACACACACCGACAACACACACACACACACACTGACAACACACACACACACACACCGACAACACACACACACACACACCGACAACACACACACACACACCGACAACACACACACACACACCGACAACACACACACACACACACCAGCAACACACTCACACACACCGACAACACACACACACACACACCGACAACACACACACACACACACACCGACAACACAGACACACACACACCGACAACACACACACACACACACACACCGACAACACACACACACACTCTGACAACACACACACACACACCGACAACACACACACACACACCGACAACACACACACACACCGACAACACACACACACACACACACCGACAACACACACACACACACACCGACAACACACACACACACACCGACAACACACACACACACACCGACAACACACACACACACACCGACAACACACACACACACCGACAACACACACACACACACACCAACAACACACACACACACACCGACAACACACACACACACACACCGACAACACACACACACACCGACAACACACACACACACACAGCGACAACACACACACACACACAGACAACACACACACACACCGACAACACACACACACACACACCGACAACACACACACACACACACCGACAACACACACACACACACACACCGACAACACACACACACACACACACCAACAACACACACACACACACACACCGACAACACACACACACACAACACACACACACCGACAACACACACACACACACACCGACAACACACACACACACACACCGACAACACACACACACACACACCGACAACACACACACACACACAGACAACACACACACACACACCGACAACACACACACACACACACCGACAACACACACACACACCGACAACACACACACACACACAACACACACACACACACACACCGACACACACACACACACCGACAACACACACACACACACACCGACAACACACACACACACCTACCACACACACACACACACAACGACAACACACACACACACACACCGACAACACACACACACACAACACACACACACACCAACAACACACACACACACACACACCGACAACACACACACACACACACACCGACAACACACACACACACACCGACAACACACACACACACACACTGACAACACACACACACACACACCGACAACACACACACACACACACCGACAACACACACACACACACCGACAACACACACACACACACCGACAACACACACACACACACACCAGCAACACACTCACACACACCGACAACACACACACACACACACCGACAACACACACACACACACACACCGACAACACAGACACACACACACCGACAACACACACACACACACACACCGACAACACACACACACACACACGACAACACACACACACACACCGACAACACACACACACACACCGACAACACACACACACACACCGACAACACACACACACACACACACCGACAACACACACACACACACCGACAACACACACACACACACCGACAACACACACACACACCGACAACACACACACACACACACACACACCAACAACACACACACACACACCGACAACACACACACACACACACCGACAACACACACACACACCGACAACACACACACACACACAGCGACAACACACACACACACACAGACAACACACACACACACCGACAACACACACACACACACACCGACAACACACACACACACACACCGACAACACACACACACACACACACCGACAACACACACACACACACACACCAACAACACACACACACACACACACCGACAACACACACACACACAACACACACACACCGACAACACACACACACACACACCGACAACACACACACACACACCGACAACACACACACACACACACCGACAACACACACACACACACAGACAACACACACACACACACCGACAACACACACACACACACACCGACAACACACACACACACCGACAACACACACACACACACACACACACACACACACACACCGACAACACACACACACCGACAACACACACACACACACACCGACAACACACACACACACCTACCACACACACACACACACAACGACAACACACACACACCGACAAGACACACACACACACACACCGACAACACACACACACACACCGACAACACACACACACACAACACACACACACACCAACAACACACACACACACACACACCGACAACACACACACACACACCGACAACACACACACACACCGACAACACACCGACAACACACACACACCGACAACACACACACACCGACAACACACACACACACACACACACACACCGACAACACACACACACACACACAGACAACACACACACACACACCGACAACACACACACACACGCACCGACAACACACACACACCGACAACACACACACACACACACACACCGACAACACACACACACACACACCGACAACACACACACACACACACACCGACAACACACACACACACACCGACAACACACACACACACCGACAACACACACACACACACCGACAACACACACACACACACACCGACAACACACACACACACACAACACACACACACACCGACAACACACACACACACACACACACACACACACCGACAACACACACACACACACACCGACAACACACACACACCGACAACACACACACACACCGACAACACACACACACACACACACACACACCGACGACACACACACAAACACACCGACAACACACACACAAACAACACACACACACACAGCGACAACACACACACACACACACACACCGACAACACACACACACACCGACAACACACACACACAAACACACCGACAACACACACACACAAACACACCGACAACACACACACACACACACACACACCGACAACACACACACACACACCGACAACACACACACACACACCGACAACACACACACACACACCGACAACACACACACACACACACCGACAACACACACACACACCGACAACACACCCACACACACACCAGCAACACACACACCGACAACACACACACACACACCGACAACACACACACACACACCGACAACACACACACACACACACACCGACAACACACACACACACACACACACCGACAACACACACACACACACTGACAACACACACACACACACACCGACAACACACACACACACCGACAACACACACACACACACACCGACATCACACACACACACACACACACACACACACACACCGACAACACACACACACGCACCGACAACACACACACACCGACAACACACACACACACACACACCGACAACACACACACACACACACCGACAACACACACACACACACACACCGACAACACACACACACACACACCGACAACACACACACACACCGACAACACACACACACAAACACACCGACAACACACACACACACACACACCGACAACACACACACACACACCGACAACACACACACACACACCGACAACACACACACACACACCGACAACACACACACACACACACCGACAACACACACACACACCGACAACACACCCACGCACACTCCAGCAACACACACACCGACAACACACACACACACACACCAACAACACACACACACACACCGACAACACAGCACACACACACCGACAACACACACACACACACACACACCGACAACACACACACACACACTGACAACACACACACACACACACCGACAACACACACACACACACACCGACAACACACACACACACACACCGACAACACACACACACCGACATCACACACACACACACACACACACACACACACACCGACAACACACACACACACACTGACAACCCACACACACACAACACACACACACACACCGACAACACACACACACACACCGACAACACACACACACAAACACACCGACAACACACACACACACACACACCGACAACACACACACACACACCGACAACACACACACACACACCGACAACACACACACACACACCGACAACACACACACACACACCGACAACACACCCACGCACACACCAGCAACACACACACCGACAACACACACACACACACACACCGACAACACACACACACACACCGACAACACACACACACACACCGACAACACACACACACACACACACACCGACAACACACACACACACACTGACAACACACACACACACACACCGACAACACACACACACACACACCGACAACACACACACACACACACCGACAACACACACACACCGACAACACACACACACACACACACACACCGACAACACACACACACACACTGACAACCCACACACACACAACACACACACACACACCGACAACACACACACACACACCGACAACACACACACACACACACCGACAACACACACACACACCGACAACACACACACACACACACACACACACACATCGACAACACACACACACACACCGACAACACACACACACACTGACAACACACACACACACACACACAGACAACACATAAACACACACACACCGACAACACACACACACACACACTGACAAGACACACACACACACACCGACAACACACACACACACACACACACACCGACAACACACACACACCGACAACACACACACACACACACACACACACCGACAACACACACACACACACACACCGACAACACACACACACACACACTGACAACACACACACACACACACTGACAACACACACACACACACTGACAACACACACACACACACCGACAACACACACACACACCGACAACACACACACACACACCGACAACACACACACACACACACACACACACACACACACACACACCGACAACACACACACACACACACCGACAACACACACACACACACACCGACAACACACACACACACACACTGACAACACACACACACACACACACACCGACAACACACACACACACACACCGACAACACACACACACACACCGACAACACTAACACACACACCGACAACACACACACACACACACACACCAGCAACACACTCACACACACCGACAACACACACACACACACCGACAACACACACACACACACACACACACCGACAACACAGACACACACACACACCAACAACACACACACACACACACCGACAACACACACACACACACACTGACAACACACACACACACACCGACAACACACACACACACACCGACAACACACACACACACCGACAACACACACACACACACACACCGACAACACACACACACACACACACCGACAACACACACACACACACCGACAACACACACACACACCGACAACACACACACACACACACACCGACAACACACACACACACAACACACACACACACACCGACAACACACACACACAAACACACCGACAACACACACACACACACACAGCGACAACACACACACACACACCGACAACACACACACACACACCGACAACACACACACACCGACAACACACACACACCGACAACACACACACACACACACACCGACAACACACACACACACACACCGACAACACACACACACACACACACACACACACACCGACAACACACACACACACACCGACAACACACACACACACACACCGACAACACACACACACACCGACAACACACACACACACACACCGACAACACACAAACACACACACCGACAACACACACACACACACCGACAACACACACACACACACACACACACCGACAACACACACACACACACACACCGACAACACACACACACACACACCGACAACACACACACACACACACACACACACCGACAACACACACACACACACACCGACAACACACACACACACACACACACACACACACCGACAACACACACACACACACACCGACAACACACACACACACACACCGACAACACACACACACACACCGACAACACACACACACACACACACCGACAACACACACACACACACACCGACAACACACACACACACACACCGACAACACACACACACACAACACACACACACACCGACAACACACACACACACACACCGACAACACACACACACACACACCGACAACACACACACACACACACACCGACAACACACACACACACACACACACCGACAACACACACACACACACCCACACACACACACCGACAACACACACACACACCGACAACACACACACACACCGACAACACACACACACACACCGACAACACATAAACACACACACCATTAACACACACACACACACACTGACAAGACACACACACACACACCGACAACACACACACACACACACACCGACAACACACACACACACACCGACAACACACACACACACACCGACAACACACACACACACACACACACCGACAACACACACACACACCGACAACACACACACACACACACCGACAACACACACACACACACCGACAACACACACACACACACACACTGACAACACACACACACACACACACCGACAACACACACACACACACACCGACAACACACACACACACCGACAACACACACACACACACCGACAACACACACACACACACACACCAGCAACACACTCACACACACCGACAACACACACACACACACACCGACAAAACACACACACACACACACCGACAACACACACACACACACTGACAACACACACACACACACCGACAACACACACACACACACACACCGACAACACACACACACACCGACAACACACACACACAGACAACACACACACACACACACCGACAACACACACACACACACTGACAACACACACACACACACACACCGACAACACAGACACACACACACACAGACAACACACACACACACACACACACACACACCGACAACACACACACACACACTGACAACACACACACACACACACACACACACCGACAACACACACACACACACCGACAACACAGACACACACACACACAGACAACACACACACACACACACACACACACACACACACCGACAACACACACACACACACTGACAACACACACACACACACACACCGACAACACACACACACACACCGACAACACACACACACAGACAACACACACACACACACACACTGACAACACACACACACACCAACAACACACACACACACACACAACACACACACACACACACACACACACACACCGACAACACACACACACACACACCGACAACACACACACACACACACACCGACAACACACACACACACACCTACCACACACACACACACCGACAACACACCGACAACACACACACACACACCGACAACACACACACCGACAACACACACACACACACACACCGACAACACACACACACACACACACCGACAACACACACACACACACACCGACAACACACACTCACACACACACCGACAACACACACACACACACACACACACACACACACACACACACACCTACAACACACACACACACACCGACAACACAAACACACACACACCGACAACACACACACACACACACACCGACAACACACACACACACACACACACGACAACACACACACACACACCGACAACACACACACACACCGACAACACACACACACAGACAACACACACACACACACACCGACAACACACACACACACACACCGACAACACAGACACACACACACACAGACAACACACACACACACACACACACACACACCGACAACACACACACACACACTGACAACACACACACACACACACACACCGACAACACACACACACACACCGACAACACAGACACACACACACACAGACAACACACACACACACACACACACACACCGACAACACACACACACACACTGACAACACACACACACACACACACCGACAACACACACACACACACCGACAACACACACACACAGACAACACACACACACACACACACTGACAACACACACACACACCAACAACACACACACACACACACAACACACACACACACACACACACACACACCGACAACACACACACACACACACCGACAACACACACACACACACACCGACAACACACACACACACACCTACCACACACACACACACCGACAACACACCGACAACACACACACACACACCGACAACACACACACCGACAACACACACACACACACACACACACCGACAACACACACACACACACACACCGACAACACACACACACACACACCGACAACACACACTCACACACACACCGACAACACACACACACACACACACACACACACACACACACACACACACACACACACACACACCTACAACACACACACACACACCGACAACACACACACACACACACACACCGACAACACACACTCACACACACCGACAACACACACACACACACCGACAACACACACACACACACACACATCGACAACACACACACACCGACAACACACACACACACACACCGACAACACACACACACACAACACACACACACACCGACAACACACACACACACACCGACAACACACACACACACACACCGACAACACACACACACACACACACCGACAACACACACACACACACCGACAACACACACACACACACACACACACACCGACAACACACACACACACACCGACAACACAAACACACACACACCGACAACACACACACACACACACACCGACAACACACACACACACACACCTACCACACACTCACACACACCGACAACACACACACACACACACCGACAACACACACACACACACACACCGACAACACACACACACACACCGACAACACACACACACACCGACAACACACACACACAGACAACACACACACACACACACCGACAACACACACACACACACACCGACAACACAGACACACACACACACAGACAACACACACACACACACACACACACACACACACCGACAACACACACACACACACTGACAACACACACACACACACCGACAACACACACACACACACCGACAACACACACACACACCGACAACACACACACACAGACAACACACACACACACACACCGACAACACACACACACACACACCGACAACACAGACACACACACACACAGACAACACACACACACACACACACACACACACCGACAACACACACACACACACTGACAACACACACACACACACACACACACACCGACAACACACACACACACACCGACAACACAGACACACACACACACAGACAACACACACACACACACACACACACACACACACACCGACAACACACACACACACACTGACAACACACACACACACACACACCGACAACACACACACACACACCGACAACACACACACACAGACAACACACACACACACACACACTGACAACACACACACACACCAACAACACACACACACACACACAACACACACACACACACACACACACACACACACCGACAACACACACACACACACCGACAACACACACACACACACACACCGACAACACACACACACACACCTACCACACACCTACCACACACACCGACAACACACCGACAACACACACACACACACCGACAACACACACACCGACAACACACACACACACACACACCGACAACACACACACACACACACACCGACAACACACACACACACACACCGACAACACACACTCACACACACACCGACAACACACACACACACACACACACACACACACACACACACACACACACACCTACAACACACACACACACACCGACAACACAAACACACACACACCGACAACACACACACACACACACACCGACAACACACACACACACACACACCGACAACACACACACACACACCGACAACACACACACACACCGACAACACACACACACAGACAACACACACACACACACACCGACAACACACACACACACACACCGACAACACAGACACACAAACACACAGACAACACACACACACACACACACACACACACCGACAACACACACACACACACTGACAACACACACACACACACACACACCGACAACACACACACACACACCGACAACACAGACACACACACACACAGACAACACACACACACACACACACACACACCGACAACACACACACACACACTGACAACACACACACACACACACACCGACAACACACACACACACACCGACAACACACACACACAGACAACACACACACACACACACACTGACAACACACACACACACCAACAACACACACACACACACACACACAACACACACACACACACACACACACACACCGACAACACACACACACACACACCGACAACACACACACACACACACCGACAACACACACACACACACCTACCACACACACACACACCGACAACACACCGACAACACACACACACACACCGACAACACACACACCGACAACACACACACACACACACACACACCGACAACACACACACACACACACACCGACAACACACACACACACCGACAACACACACTCACACACACACCGACAACACACACACACACACACACACACACACACACACACACACACACACACACACACACACACCTACAACACACACACACACACCGACAACACACACACACACACACCGACAACACACACTCACACACACCGACAACACACACACACACACCGACAACACACACACACACACACACATCGACAACACACACACACCGACAACACACACACACACACACCGACAACACACACACACACAACACACACACACACCGACAACACACACACACACACCGACAACACACACACACACACACCGACAACACACACACACACACACACCGACAACACACACACACACACCGACAACACACACACACACACACACACACCGACAACACACACACACACACCGACAACACAAACACACACACACCGACAACACACACACACACACACACCGACAACACACACACACACACACCTACCACACACTCACACACACCGACAACACACACACACACACACCGA
>NW_027675715.1:75000-77500 GCF_965601325.2 Salmo salar
ACACACACACACACCTACCACACACTCACACACACCGACAACACACACACACACAAACCGACAACACACACACACACACACACCGACAACACACACACACACACTGACAACACACACACACACACCGACAACACACAAACACACACACACCGACAACACACACACACACCGACAACACACACACACAGACAACACACACACACACACACCGACAACACACACACACACACACCGACAACACAGACACACACACACACAGACAACACACACACACACACACACACACACACACCGACAACACACACACACACACTGACAACACACACACACACACACACCGACAACACACACACACACACCGACAACACACACACACAGACAACACACACACACACACACACACTGACAACACACACACACACCAACAACACACACACACACACACAACACACACACACACACACACACACACCGACAACACACACACACACACACCGACAACACACACACACACACACCGACAACACACACACACACACCTACAACACACACACACACCGACAACACACCGACAACACACACACACACACCGACAACACACACACCGACAACACACACACACACACACACCGACAACACACACACACACACACACACACCGACAACACACACACACACACACCGACAACACACACTCACACACACACCGACAACACACACACACACACACACACACACACACACCTACAACACACACACACACACCGACAACACACACACACACACACCGACAACACACACTCACACACACACTCACACACACACACACACCCGACAACACACACACACACACACACACCGACAACACACACACACCGACAACACACACACACACACACCGACAACACACACACACACAACACACACACACACCGACAACACACACACACACACCGACAACACACACACACACACACCGACAACACACACACACACACACACCGACAACACACACACACACACACCGACAACACACACACACACACACACCGACAACACACACACACACACCGACAACACAAACACACACACACCAACAACACACACACACACACACACCGACAACACACACACACACACACACCGACAACACACACACACCGACAACACACACACACACCGACAACACACACACACAGACAACACACACACACACACACCGACAACACACACACACACACACCGACAACACAGACACACACACACACAGACAACACACACACACACACACACACACACACACCGACAACACACACACACACACTGACAACACACACACACACACACACACCGACAACACACACACACACACCGACAACACAGACACACACACACACAGACAACACACACACACACACACACACACACACACCGACAACACACACACACACACTGACAACACACACACACACACACACCGACAACACACACACACACACACCGACAACACACACACACAGACAACACACACACACACACACACTGACAACACACACACACACCAACAACACACACACACACACACAACACACACACACACACACACACACACACCGACAACACACACACACACACACCGACAACACACACACACACACACCGACAACACACACACACACACCTACCACACACACACACACCGACAACACACCGACAACACACACACACACACCGACAACACACACACCGACAACACACACACACACACACACCGACAACACACACACACACACACACACCGACAACACACACACACACACACCGACAACACACACTCACACACACACCGACAACACACACACACACACACACACACCGACAACACACACACACACACACTGACAACACACACTCACACACACACCTACAACACACACACACACACCGACAACACACACACACACACCGACAACACACACTCACACACACTGACAACACACACACACACACCGACAACACACACACACACACACACACCGACAACACACACACACACACACACACCGACAACACACACACACACACCGACAACACTCACACACACACCGACAACACACACACACACACACTCCAGCAACACACACACCGACAACACACACACACACCGACAACACACACACACACACACCGACAACACACACACACCGACAACACACACACACCGACAACACACACACACCGACAACACACACACACACACACCGACAACACACACACACACACCGACAACACACACACACAGACAACACACACACACACACACACTGACAACACACACACACACACACCAACAACACACACACACACACACAACACACACACACACACACACACACACACACCGACAACACACACACACACACACCGACAACACACACACACACACACCGACAACACACACACACACACCTACCACACACACACACACCGACAACACACC
>NW_027675715.1:87500-90000 GCF_965601325.2 Salmo salar
CGACAACACACACACACACACACCGACAACACACACACACACACACACCGACAACACACACACACACACACACACCGACAACACACACACACACACCCACACACACACACCGACAACACACACACACACCGACAACACACACACACACCGACAACACACACACACACACCGACAACACAAAACACACACACACCATTAACACACACACACACACACTGACAAGACACACACACACACACCGACAACACACACACACACACACACCGATAACACACACACACACACCGACAACACACACACACACACCGACAACACACACACACACACACACACAGACAACACACACACACACCGACAACACACACACACACACACCGACAACACACACACACACACACCGACAACACACACACACACACACTGACAACACACACACACACACACACCGACAACACACACACACACACACCGACAACACACACACACACCGACAACACACACACACACACCGACAACACACACACACACACCAGCAACACACTCACACACACCGACAACACACACACACACACACCGACAAAACACACACACACACACACCGACAACACACACACACACACTGACAACACACACACACACACCGACAACACACACACACACACACACCGACAACACACACACACACCGACAACACACACACACAGACAACACACACACACACACACCGACAACACACACACACACACTGACAACACACACACACACACACACCGACAACACACACACACAGACAACACACACACACACACCGACAACACAAACACACACACACCGACAACACACACACACACACACACCGACAACACACACACACACACACACCGACAACACACACACACACACCTACCACACACTCACACACACCGACAACACACACACACACAAACCGACAACACACACACACACACACACCGACAACACACACACACACACTGACAACACACACACACACACCGACAACACACAAACACACACACACCGACAACACACACACACACCGACAACACACACACACAGACAACACACACACACACACACCGACAACACACACACACACACACCGACAACACAGACACACACACACACAGACAACACACACACACACACACACACACACACACCGACAACACACACACACTGACAACACACACACACACACACACCGACAACACACACACACACACCGACAACACACACACACAGACAACACACACACACACACACACACTGACAACACACACACACACCAACAACACACACACACACACACAACACACACACACACACACACACACACCGACAACACACACACACACACACCGACAACACACACACACACACACCGACAACACACACACACACACCTACAACACACACACACACCGACAACACACCGACAACACACACACACACACCGACAACACACACACCGACAACACACACACACACACACACCGACAACACACACACACACACACACACACCGACAACACACACACACACACACCGACAACACACACTCACACACACACCGACAACACACACACACACACACACACACACACACACCTACAACACACACACACACACCGACAACACACACACACACACACCGACAACACACACTCACACACACACTCACACACACACACACACCCGACAACACACACACACACACACACACCGACAACACACACACACCGACAACACACACACACACACACCGACAACACACACACACACAACACACACACACACCGACAACACACACACACACACCGACAACACACACACACACACACCGACAACACACACACACACACACACCGACAACACACACACACACACACCGACAACACACACACACACACACACCGACAACACAAACACACACACACCAACAACACACACACACACACACACCGACAACACACACACACACACACACCGACAACACACACACACCGACAACACACACACACACCGACAACACACACACACAGACAACACACACACACACACACCGACAACACACACACACACACACCGACAACACAGACACACACACACACAGACAACACACACACACACACACACACACACCGACAACACACACACACACACTGACAACACACACACACACACACACACCGACAACACACACACACACACCGACAACACAGACACACACACACACAGACAACACACACACACACACACACACACACACACACCGACAACACACACACACACACTGACAACACACACACACACACACACCGACAACACACACACACACACCGACAACACACACACACAGACAACACACACACACACACACACTGACAACACACACACACACCAACAACACACACACACACACACAACACACACACACACACACACACACACACCGACAACACACACACACACACACCGA
>NW_027675715.1:102500-106830 GCF_965601325.2 Salmo salar
ACACTCACACACACACCAACAACACACACACACACACACACACACACACACACCTACAACACACACACACACACCGACAACACACACACACACACACCGACAACACACACTCACACACACTGACAACACACACACACACACCGACAACACACACACACACACACACACCGACAACACACACACACACACACACACCGACAACACACACACACACAACACACACACACACCGACAACACACACACACACAACACACACACACACACACACACCGACAACACACACACACACACACCGACAACACACACACACACCGACAACACACACACACACCGACAACACACACACACACACACTCCAGCAACACACACACCGACAACACACACACACACCGACAACACACACACACACACACCGACAACACACACACACCGACAACACACACACACACACACCGACAACACACACACACCGACAACACACACACACACACACCGACAACACACACACACACAACACACACAAACACACCGACAACACACACACACACACCGACAACACACACACACACACTGACAACACACACACACACCGACAACACACACACACCGACAACACACACACACACACACCGACAACACACACACACCGACAACACACACACACACACACCGACAACACACACACACACAACACACAAACACAAACCAACAACACACACACACACACACTGACAACACACACACACACAACGACAACACACACACACACAAAACGACAACACACACACACACACACCGACAACACACACACACACACCGACAACACACACACACTCCGACAACACACACACACACAACACACACACACCGACAACACACACACACACACACACACACCGACAACACACACACACACACACACCGACAACACACACACACACACACACCGACAACACACACTCACACACACACCGACAACACACACACACAACACACACACACACACTGACAACACACACACACACACACACCGACAACACACACACACACACTGACAACACACACACACACACACACCGACAACACACACACACACACCGACAACACACACACACAGACAACACACACACACACACACACCGACAACACACACACACACACACACACACCGACAACACACACACATAACACACACACACACACACACACACACACCGACAACACACACACACCGACAACACACACACACACACACACCGACAACACACACACACACACACCGACAACACACACACACACCGACAACACACACACACACAACACACACACACACCGACAACACACACACACACACACACACACCGACAACACACACACACACCGACAACACACACACACACACACACCGACAACACACACACACACACACACACCGACAACACACACACACACACCCACACACACACACCGACAACACACACACACACCGACAACACACACACACACCGACAACACACACACACACACACCGACAACACACACACACACACCGACAACACACACACACAGACAACACACACACACACACACACTGACAACACACACACACACACACCAACAACACACACACACACACACAACACACACACACACACACACACACACACACCGACAACACACACACACACACACCGACAACACACACACACACACACCGACAACACACACACACACACCTACCACACACACACACACCGACAACACACCGACAACACACACACACACACCGACAACACACACACCGACAACACACACACACACACACACCGACAACACACACACACACACACACACACCGACAACACACACACACACACACTGACAACACACACTCACACACACACCAACAACACACACACACACACACACACACACACACACACACCTACAACACACACACACACACCGACAACACACACACACACACACCGACAACACACACTCACACACACTGACAACACACACACACACACCGACAACACACACACACACACACACACCGACAACACACACACACACACACACACCGACAACACACACACACACAACACACACACACACCGACAACACACACACACACAACACACACACACACACACACACCAACAACACACACACACACACACACACACACACACACACTGACAACACACACACACACACACCGACAACACACACACACACACACCGACAACACACACAAACACACACACCGACAACACACACACACACAACACACACACACACACCGACAACACACACACACACACACCGACAACACACACACACAAACACACCGACAACACACACACACACACCGACAACACACACACACACACTGACAACACACACACACACACCGACAACACACACACACACACACCGACAACACACACACACACCGACAACACACACACACACCGACAACACACACACACACACACTCCAGCAACACACACACCGACAACACACACACACACCGACAACACACACACACACACACCGACAACACACACACACCGACAACACACACACACACACACCGACAACACACACACACCGACAACACACACACACACACACCGACAACACACACACACACAACACACACAAACACACCGACAACACACACACACACACCGACAACACACACACACACACTGACAACACACACACACACACACCGACAACACACACACACCGACAACACACACACACACACACCGACAACACACACACACCGACAACACACACACACACACACCGACAACACACACACACACAACACACAAACACAAACCAACAACACACACACACACACACTGACAACACACACACACACAACGACAACACACACACACACAAAATGACAACACACACACACACACACCGACAACACACACACACACACCGACAACACACACACACTCCGACAACACACACACACACAACACACACACACCGACAACACACACACACACACACACACACCGACAACACACACACACACACCGACAACACACACACACACACACACCGACAACACACACTCACACACACACCGACAACACACACACACAACACACACACACACACCGACAACACACACACACACACACACACACCGACAACACACACACACACACTGACAACACACACACACACACACACCGACAACACACACACACACACCGACAACACACACACACAGACAACACACACACACACACACACCGACAACACACACACACACACACACACACCGACAACACACACACATAACACACACACACCGACAACACACACTCACACACACACCGACAACACACACACACACACACACACACACACCGACAACACACACACACACACTGACAACACACACACACACACACCGACAACACACACACACACACCGACAACACACACACACAGACAACACACACACACACACACACCGACAACACACACACACACACACACCGACAACACACACACATAACACACACACACACACACACACACACACCGACAACACACACACACCGACAACACACACACACACAACACACACACACACCGACAACACACACACACACACACACACACCGACAACACACACACACACACACCGACAACACACACACACACACACACCGACAACACACACACACACACACACACCGACAACACACACACACACACCCACACACACACACCGACAACACACACACACACCGACAACACACACACACACCGACAACACACACACACACACCGACAACACATAAACACACACACACCATTAACACACACACACACACACTGACAAGACACACACACACACACCGACAACACACACACACACACACACACCGATAACACACACACACACACCGACAACACACACACACACACCGACAACACACACACACACACACACACAGACAACACACACACACACCGACAACACACACACACACACACCGACAACACACACACACACACACCGACAACACACACACACACACACTGACAACACACACACACACACCGACAACACACACACACACACACGACAACACACACACACACCGACAACACACACACACACACCGACAACACACACACACACACTGACAACACACACACACACACCGACAACACACACACACACACACACCGACAACACACACACACACCGACAACACACACACACAGACAACACACACACACACACACCGACAACACACACACACACACTGACAA
>NW_027675716.1:0-32625 GCF_965601325.2 Salmo salar
ATTCTATCTCCTGTCTGTCAGCCCCTACTCCCTCTCTCTCTCTCTCTCTTCATTCTATCTCCTCTCTGTCAGCCCCTACTCTCTCTCTCTCTCTTTATTCTATCTCACTCTCTGTCAACCCCTACTCCCTCTCTCTCTCTTCAGTCTGTCTCCTCTCTGTCAGTCCCTACTCCCCCTCTCTCTCTTCATTCTATCTCCTCTCTGTCAACCCCTACTCCCTCTCTCTCTCTTCATTCTATCTCCTCTCTGTCAGCCCTACTCCCTCTCTCTCTCTTCATTCTATCTCCTCTCTGTCAGCCCCTACTCCCTCTCTCTCTCTTCATTCTATATCCTCTCTGTCAGCCCCTACTCCCTCTCTCTCTCTTCATTCTCTCTCCTCGTCTGTCAGCCCCTACTCCCTCTCTCTCTCTTCATTCTATCTCCTCTCTGTCAGCCCCTACTCCCTCTCTCTCTCTTCATTCTATCTCCTGTCTGTCAGCCCCTACTCCCCTCTCTCTCTTCATTCTATCTCCTGTCTGTCAGCCCCTACTCCTCTCTCTCTCTCTCTTCATTCTATCTCCTCTCTGTCAGCCCCTACTCTCTCTCTCTCTCTTCATTCTATCTCCTCTCTGTCAACCCCTACTCCCTCTCTCTCTCTTCATTCTATCTCCTCTCTGTCAGTCCCTACTCCCCCTCTCTCTCTTCATTCTATCTCCTCTCTGTCAACCCCTACTCCCTCTCTCTCTCTTCATTCTATCTCCTCTCTGTCAGCCCTACTCCCTCTCTCTCTCTTCATTCTATCTCCTCTCTGTCAGCCCCTACTCCCTCTCTCTCTCTTCATTCTATCTCCTCTCTGTCAGCCCCTACTCCCTCTCTCTCTCTTCATTCTATCTCCTCTCTGTCAGCCCCTACTCCCTCTCTCTCTCTTCATTCTATCTCCTCTCTGTCAGCCCCTACTCCCTCTCTCTCTCTTCATTCTATCTCCTCTCTGTCAGCCCCTACTCCCTCTCTCTCTCTTCATTCTATCTCCTGTCTGTCAGCCCCTACTCCCTCTCTCTCTCTCTCTCTCTCTCTCATTCTATCTCCTCTCTGTCAGCCCCTACTCTCTCTCTCTCTTCATTCTATCTCCTCTCTGTCAACCCCTACTCCCTCTCTCTCTCTTCATTCTATCTCCTCTCTGTCAGTCCCTACTCCCCCTCTCTCTCTTCATTCTATCTCCTCTCTGTCAACCCCTACTCCCTCTCTCTCTCTTCATTCTATCTCCTCTCTGTCAGCCCTACTCCTCTCTCTCTCTCTCTCTCTCTCTCTTCATTCTATCTCCTCTCTGTCAGCCCCTACTCTCTCTCTCTCTCTCTTCATTCTATCTCCTCTCTGTCAACCCCTACTCCCTCTCTCTCTCTTCATTCTATCTCCTCTCTGTCAGTCCCTACTCCCCTCTCTCTCTTCATTCTATCTCCTCTCTGTCAACCCCTACTCCCTCTCTCTCTCTTCATTCTATCTCCTCTCTGTCAGCCCTACTCCCTCTCTCTCTCTTCATTCTATCTCCTCTCTGTCAGCCCCTACTCCCTCTCTCTCTCTTCATTCTATATCCTCTCTGTCAGCCCCTACTCCCTCTCTCTCTCTTCATTCTATCTCCTGTCTGTCAGCCCTTACTCCCTCTCTCTCTCTTCATTCTATCTCCTCTCTGTCAGCCCCTACTCCCTCTCTCTCTCTTCATTCTATCTCCTGTCTGTCAGCCCCTACTCCCTCTCTCTCTCTCTCTCTCTCTCTCTCTCTTCATTCTATCTCCTCTCTGTCAGCCCCTACTCTCTCTCTCTCTCTTCATTCTATCTCCTCTCTGTCAACCCCTACTCCCTCTCTCTCTCTTCATTCTATCTCCTCTCTGTCAGTCCCTACTCCCCCTCTCTCTCTTCATTCTATCTCCTCTCTGTCAACCCCTACTCCCTCTCTCTCTCTTCATTCTATCTCCTCTCTGTCAGCCCTACTCCCTCTCTCTCTCTTCATTCTATCTCCTCTCTGTCAGCCCCTACTCCCTCTCTCTCTCTTCATTCTATCTCCTCTCTGTCAGCCCCTACTCCCTCTCTCTCTCTTCATTCTATCTCCTGTCTGTCAGCCCTACTCCCTCTCTCTCTCTTCATTCTATCTCCTCTCTGTCAGCCCCTACTCCCTCTCTCTCTCTTCATTCTATCTCCTGTCTGTCAGCCCCTACTCCCTCTCTCTCTCTCTCTCTCTCTCTCATTCTATCTCCTCTCTGTCAGCCCCTACTCTCTCTCTCTCTCTTCATTCTATCTCCTCTCTGTCAACCCCTACTCCCTCTCTCTCTCTTCATTCTATCTCCTCTCTGTCAGCCCTACTCCCTCTCTCTCTCTTCATTATATCTCCTCTCTGTCAGCCCCTACTCCCTCTCTCTCTCTTCATTCTATCTCCTCTCTGTCAACCCCTACTCCCTCTCTTCATTCTATCTCCTCTCTGTCAGTCCCTACTCCCCCTCTCTCTCTTCATTCTATCTCCTCTCTGTCAGCCCCTACTCCCTCTCTCTCTCTTCATTCTATCTCCTCTCTGTCAGCCCTACTCCCTCTCTCTCTCTTCATTCTATCTCCTCTCTGTCAGCCCCTACTCCCTCTCTCTCTCTTCATTCTATATCCTCTCTGTCAGCCCCTACTCCCTCTCTCTCTCTTCATTCTATCTCCTGTCTGTCAGCCCTTACTCCCTCTCTCTCTCTTCATTCTATCTCCTCTCTGTCAGCCCCTACTCCCTCTCTCTCTCTTCATTCTATCTCCTGTCTGTCAGCCCCTACTCCCTCTCTCTCTCTCTCTCTCTCTCTTCATTCTATCTCCTCTCTGTCAGCCCCTACTCTCTCTCTCTCTCTTCATTCTATCTCCTCTCTGTCAACCCCTACTCCCTCTCTCTCTCTTCATTCTATCTCCTCTCTGTCAGTCCCTACTCCCCCTCTCTCTCTTCATTCTATCTCCTCTCTGTCAACCCCTACTCCCTCTCTCTCTCTTCATTCTATCTCCTCTCTGTCAGCCCTACTCCCTCTCTCTCTCTTCATTCTATCTCCTCTCTGTCAGCCCCTACTCCCTCTCTCTCTCTTCATTCTATATCCTCTCTGTCAGCCCCTACTCCCTCTCTCTCTCTTCATTCTATCTCCTGTCTGTCAGCCCTTACTCCCTCTCTCTCTCTTCATTCTATCTCCTCTCTGTCAGCCCCTACTCCCTCTCTCTCTCTTCATTCTATCTCCTGTCTGTCAGCCCCTACTCCCTCTCTCTCTCTCTCTCTTCATTCTATCTCCTCTCTGTCAGCCCCTACTCTCTCTCTCTCTCTTATTCTATCTCCTCTCTGTCAACCCCTACTCCCTCTCTCTCTCTTCATTCTATCTCCTCTCTGTCAGTCCCTACTCCCCCTCTCTCTCTTCATTCTATCTCCTCTCTGTCAACCCCTACTCCCTCTCTCTCTCTTCATTCTATCTCCTCTCTGTCAGCCCTACTCCCTCTCTCTCTCTTCATTATATCTCCTCTCTGTCAGCCCCTACTCCCTCTCTCGCTCTCTTCATTCTATCTCCTCTCTGTCTGCCCCTACTCCCTCTCTCTCTTCATTCTATCTCCTCTCTGTCAGCCCCTACTCCCTCTCTCTCTCTTCATTCTATCTCCTGTCTGTCAGCCCTTACTCCCTCTCTCTCTCTTCATTCTATCTCCTCTCTGTCAGCCCCTACTCCCTCTCTCTCTCTCTTCATTCTATCTCCTCTCTGTCAGCCCCTACTCCTCTCTCTCTCTTCATTCTATCTCCTCTCTGTCAGCCCCTACTCCCTCTCTCTCTCTTCATTCTATCTCCTCTCTGTCAGCCCCTACTCTCTCTCTCTCTCTTCATTCTATCTCCTCTCTGTCAACCCCTACTCCCTCTCTCTCTCTTCATTCTATCTCCTCTCTGTCAGTCCCTACTCCCCTCTCTCTCTTCATTCTATCTCCTCTCTGTCAACCCCTACTCCCTCTCTCTCTCTTCATTCTATCTCCTCTCTGTCAGCCCTACTCCCTCTCTCTCTCTTCATTCTATCTCCTCTCTGTCAGCCCCTACTCCCTCTCTCGCTCTCTTCATTCTATCTCCTCTCTGTCAGCCCCTACTCCCTCTCTCTCTTCATTCTATCTCCTCTCTGTCAGCCCCTACTCCCTCTCTCTCTCTTCATTCTATCTCCTGTCTGTCAGCCCTTACTCCCTCTCTCTCTCTTCATTCTATCTCCTCTCTGTCAGCCCCTACTCCCTCTCTCTCTCTTCATTCTATCTCCTCTCTGTCAGCCCTACTCCCTCTCTCTCTCTTCATTCTATCTCCTCTCTGTCAACCCCTACTCCCTCTCTCTCTCTTCATTCTATCTCCTCTCTGTCAGCCCTACTCCCTCTCTCTCTCTTCATTATATCTCCTCTCTGTCAGCCCCTACTCCCTCTCTCGCTCTCTTCATTCTATCTCCTCTCTGTCTGCCCCTACTCCCTCTCTCTCTTCATTCTATCTCCTCTCTGTCAGCCCCTACTCCTTCTCTCTCTCTTCATTCTATCTCCTGTCTGTCAGCCCCTACTCCCTCTCTCTCTCTTCATTCTATCTCCTCTCTGTCAGCCCCTACTCCCTCTCTCTCTCTCTTCATTCTATCTCCTCTCTGTCAGCCCCTACTCCCTCTCTCTCTCTTCATTCTATCTCCTGTCTGTCAGCCCTTACTCCCTCTCTCTCTCTTCATTCTATCTCCTCTCTGTCAGCCCCTACTCCCTCTCTCTCTCTTCATTCTATCTCCTGTCTGTCAGCCCCTACTCCCTCTCTCTCTCTCTCTCTCTCTCTTCATTCTATCTCCTCTCTGTCAGCCCCTACTCTCTCTCTCTCTCTTCATTCTATCTCCTCTCTGTCAACCCCTACTCCCTCTCTCTCTCTTCATTCTATCTCCTCTCTGTCAGTCCCTACTCCCCCTCTCTCTCTTCATTCTATCTCCTCTCTGTCAACCCCTACTCCCTCTCTCTCTCTTCATTCTATCTCCTCTCTGTCAGCCCTACTCCCTCTCTCTCTCTTCATTCTATCTCCTCTCTGTCAGCCCCTACTCCCTCTCTCTCTCTTCATTCTATATCCTCTCTGTCAGCCCCTACTCCCTCTCTCTCTCTTCATTCTATCTCCTGTCTGTCAGCCCTTACTCCCTCTCTCTCTCTTCATTCTATCTCCTCTCTGTCAGCCCCTACTCCCTCTCTCTCTCTTCATTCTATCTCCTGTCTGTCAGCCCCTACTCCCTCTCTCTCTCTCTCTCTCTCTCTCTCTTCATTCTATCTCCTCTCTGTCAGCCCCTACTCTCTCTCTCTTCATTCTATCTCCTCTCTGTCAACCCCTACTCCCTCTCTCTCTCTTCATTCTATCTCCTCTCTGTCAGTCCCTACTCCCCCTCTCTCTCTTCATTCTATCTCCTCTCTGTCAACCCCTACTCCCTCTCTCTCTCTTCATTCTATCTCCTCTCTGTCAGCCCTACTCCCTCTCTCTCTCTTCATTCTATCTCCTCTCTGTCAGCCCCTACTCCCTCTCTCTCTCTTCATTCTATATCCTCTCTGTCAGCCCCTACTCCTCTCTCTCTCTTCATTCTATCTCCTCTCTGTCAGCCCCTACTCCCTCTCTCTCTCTTCATTCTATCTCCTGTCTGTCAGCCCTTACTCCCTCTCTCTCTCTTCATTCTATCTCCTCTCTGTCAGCCCCTACTCCCTCTCTCTCTCTTCATTCTATCTCCTGTCTGTCAGCCCCTACTCCCTCTCTCTCTCTCTCTCTCTCTTCATTCTATCTCCTCTCTGTCAGCCCCTACTCTCTCTCTCTCTCTTTATTCTATCTCCTCTCTGTCAACCCCTACTCCCTCTCTCTCTCTTCATTCTATCTCCTCTCTGTCAGTCCCTACTCCCCCTCTCTCTCTTCATTCTATCTCCTCTCTGTCAACCCCTACTCCCTCTCTCTCTCTTCATTCTATCTCCTCTCTGTCAGCCCTACTCCCTCTCTCTCTCTTCATTCTATCTCCTGTCTGTCAGCCCCTACTCCCTCTCTCTCTCTCTCTCTCTCTCTCTCTTCATTCTATCTCCTCTCTGTCAGCCCCTACTCTCTCTCTCTCTCTTCATTCTATCTCCTCTCTGTCAACCCCTACTCCCTCTCTCTCTCTTCATTCTATCTCCTCTCTGTCAGTCCCTACTCCCCCTCTCTCTCTTCATTCTATCTCCTCTCTGTCAACCCCTACTCCCTCTCTCTCTCTTCATTCTATCTCCTCTCTGTCAGCCCTACTCCCTCTCTCTCTCTTCATTCTATCTCCTCTCTGTCAGCCCCTACTCCCTCTCTCTCTCTTCATTCTATATCCTCTCTGTCAGCCCCTACTCCCTCTCTCTCTCTCTTCATTCTATCTCCTCTCTGTCAGCCCCTACTCCCTCTCTCTCTCTCTTCATTCTATCTCCTGTCTGTCAGCCCTTACTCCCTCTCTCTCTCTTCATTCTATCTCCTCTCTGTCAGCCCCTACTCCCTCTCTCTCTCTTCATTCTATCTCCTGTCTGTCAGCCCCTACTCCCTCTCTCTCTCTCTCTCTTCATTCTATCTCCTCTCTGTCAGCCCCTACTCTCTCTCTCTCTCTTTATTCTATCTCCTCTCTGTCAACCCCTACTCCCTCTCTCTCTCTTCATTCTATCTCCTCTCTGTCAGTCCCTACTCCCCCTCTCTCTCTTCATTCTATCTCCTCTCTGTCAACCCCTACTCCCTCTCTCTCTCTTCATTCTATCTCCTCTCTGTCAGCCCTACTCCCTCTCTCTCTCTTCATTCTATCTCCTCTCTGTCAGCCCTACTCCCTCTCTCTCTCTTCATTCTATCTCCTCTCTGTCAGCCCCTACTCCCTCTCTCTCTCTTCATTCTATATCCTCTCTGTCAGCCCCTACTCCCTCTCTCTCTCTTCATTCTATCTCCTGTCTGTCAGCCCTTACTCCCTCTCTCTCTCTTCATTCTATCTCCTCTCTGTCAGCCCCTACTCCCTCTCTCTCTCTTCATTCTATCTCCTGTCTGTCAGCCCCTACTCCCTCTCTCTCTCTCTCTCTCTCTCTTCATTCTATCTCCTCTCTGTCAGCCCCTACTCCTCTCTCTCTTCATTCTATCTCCTCTCTGTCAACCCCTACTCCCTCTCTCTCTCTTCATTCTATCTCCTCTCTGTCAGTCCCTACTCCCCCTCTCTCTCTTCATTCTATCTCCTCTCTGTCAACCCCTACTCCCTCTCTCTCTCTTCATTCTATCTCCTCTCTGTCAGCCCTACTCCCTCTCTCTCTCTTCATTCTATCTCCTCTCTGTCAGCCCCTACTCCCTCTCTCTCTCTTCATTCTATATCCTCTCTGTCAGCCCCTACTCCCTCTCTCTCTCTTCATTCTATCTCCTGTCTGTCAGCCCTTACTCCCTCTCTCTCTCTTCATTCTATCTCCTCTCTGTCAGCCCCTACTCCCTCTCTCTCTCTTCATTCTATCTCCTGTCTGTCAGCCCCTACTCCCTCTCTCTCTCTCTCTCTCTCTCTCTCTCTTCATTCTATCTCCTCTCTGTCAGCCCCTACTCTCTCTCTCTTCATTCTATCTCCTCTCTGTCAACCCCTACTCCCTCTCTCTCTCTTCATTCTATCTCCTCTCTGTCAGTCCCTACTCCCCCTCTCTCTCTTCATTCTATCTCCTCTCTGTCAACCCCTACTCCCTCTCTCTCTCTTCATTCTATCTCCTCTCTGTCAGCCCTACTCCCTCTCTCTCTCTTCATTCTATCTCCTCTCTGTCAGCCCCTACTCCCTCTCTCTCTCTTCATTCTATCTCCTCTCTGTCAACCCCTACTCCCTCTCTCTCTCTTCATTCTATCTCCTCTCTGTCAGCCCCTACTCCCTCTCTCTCTCTCTTCATTCTATCTCCTGTCTGTCAGCCCTTACTCCCTCTCTCTCTCTTCATTCTATCTCCTCTCTGTCAGCCCCTACTCCCTCTCTCTCTCTCTTCATTCTATCTCCTGTCTGTCAGCCCTTACTCCCTCTCTCTCTCTTCATTCTATCTCCTCTCTGTCAGCCCCTACTCCCTCTCTCTCTCTTCATTCTATCTCCTGTCTGTCAGCCCCTACTCCCTCTCTCTCTCTCTCTCTCTCTCTTCATTCTATCTCCTCTCTGTCAGCCCTTACTCCCTCTCTCTCTCTTCATTCTATCTCCTCTCTGTCAGCCCCTACTCCCTCTCTCTCTCTCTTCATTCTATCTCCTGTCTGTCAGCCCTTACTCCCTCTCTCTCTCTTCATTCTATCTCCTCTCTGTCAGCCCCTACTCCCTCTCTCTCTCTTCATTCTATCTCCTGTCTGTCAGCCCCTACTCCCTCTCTCTCTCTCTCTCTCTCTCTCTTCATTCTATCTCCTCTCTGTCAGCCCCTACTCTCTCTCTCTCTCTTTATTCTATCTCCTCTCTGTCAACCCCTACTCCCTCTCTCTCTCTTCATTCTATCTCCTCTCTGTCAGTCCCTACTCCCCCTCTCTCTCTTCATTCTATCTCCTCTCTGTCAACCCCTACTCCCTCTCTCTCTCTTCATTCTATCTCCTCTCTGTCAGCCCTAATCCCTCTCTCTCTCTTCATTCTATCTCCTCTCTGTCAGCCCCTACTCCCTCTCTCGCTCTCTTCATTCTATCTCCTCTCTGTCTGCCCCTACTCCCTCTCTCTCTTCATTCTATCTCCTCTCTGTCAGCCCCTACTCCCTCTCTCTCTCTTCATTCTATCTCCTGTCTGTCAGCCCTTACTCCCTCTCTCTCTCTTCATTCTATCTCCTCTCTGTCAGCCCCTACTCCCTCTCTCTCTCTCTTCATTCTATCTCCTCTCTGTCAGCCCCTACTCTCTCTCTCTCTTCATTCTATCTCCTCTCTGTCAGCCCCTACTCCCTCTCTCTCTCTTCATTCTATCTCCTCTCTGTCAGCCCCTACTCTCTCTCTTCATTCTATCTCCTCTCTGTCAACCCCTACTCCCTCTCTCTCTCTTCATTCTATCTCCTCTCTGTCAGTCCCTACTGCCCCTCTCTCTCTTCATTCTATCTCCTCTCTGTCAACCCCTACTCCCTCTCTCTCTCTTCATTCTATCTCCTCTCTGTCAGCCCTACTCCCTCTCTCTCTCTTCATTCTATCTCCTCTCTGTCAGCCCCTACTCCCTCTCTCGCTCTCTTCATTCTATCTCCTCTCTGTCAGCCCCTACTCCCTCTCTCTCTTCATTCTATCTCCTCTCTGTCAGCCCCTACTCCCTCTCTCTCTCTTCATTCTATCTCCTGTCTGTCAGCCCTTACTCCCTCTCTCTCTCTTCATTCTATCTCCTCTCTGTCAGCCCCTACTCCCTCTCTCTCTCTTCATTCTATCTCCTCTCTGTCAGCCCTACTCCCTCTCTCTCTCTTCATTCTATCTCCTCTCTGTCAACCCCTACTCCCTCTCTCTCTCTTCATTCTATCTCCTCTCTGTCAGCCCTACTCCCTCTCTCTCTCTTCATTATATCTCCTCTCTGTCAGCCCCTACTCCCTCTCTCGCTCTCTTCATTCTATCTCCTCTCTGTCTGCCCCTACTCCCTCTCTCTCTTCATTCTATCTCCTCTCTGTCAGCCCCTACTCCTTCTCTCTCTCTTCATTCTATCTCCTGTCTGTCAGCCCCTACTCCCTCTCCCTCTCTTCATTCTATCTCCTCTCTGTCAGCCCCTACTCCCTCTCTCTCTCTCTTCATTCTATCTCCTCTCTGTCAGCCCCTACTCCCTCTCTCTCTCTTCATTCTATCTCCTGTCTGTCAGCCCTTACTCCCTCTCTCTCTCTTCATTCTATCTCCTCTCTGTCAGCCCCTACTCCCTCTCTCTCTCTTCATTCTATCTCCTGTCTGTCAGCCCCTACTCCCTCTCTCTCTCTCTCTCTCTCTCTCTTCATTCTATCTCCTCTCTGTCAGCCCCTACTCTCTCTCTCTCTCTTCATTCTATCTCCTCTCTGTCAACCCCTACTCCCTCTCTCTCTCTTCATTCTATCTCCTCTCTGTCAGTCCCTACTCCCCCT
This sequence comes from Salmo salar, assembly GCF_965601325.2. Lineage (NCBI taxonomy): Eukaryota > Metazoa > Chordata > Actinopteri > Salmoniformes > Salmonidae > Salmo > Salmo salar. Next base: position 10,020 of record NW_027675716.1, read on the forward strand.
CTCTCTCTTCATTCTATCTCCTCTCTGTCAACCCCTACTCCCTCTCTCTCTCTTCATTCTATCTCCTCTCTGTCAGCCCTACTCCCTCTCTCTCTCTTCATTCTATCTCCTCTCTGTCAGCCCCTACTCCCTCTCTTCATTCTATATCCTCTCTGTCAGCCCCTACTCCCTCTCTCTCTCTTCATTCTATCTCCTGTCTGTCAGCCCTTACTCCCTCTCTCTCTCTTCATTCTATCTCCTCTCTGTCAGCCCCTACTCCCTCTCTCTCTCTTCATTCTATCTCCTGTCTGTCAGCCCCTACTCCCTCTCTCTCTCTCTCTCTCTCTCTCTCTTCATTCTATCTCCTCTCTGTCAGCCCCTACTCTCTCTCTCTCTCTTCATTCTATCTCCTCTCTGTCAACCCCTACTCCTTCTCTCTCTCTTCATTCTATCTCCTCTCTGTCAGTCCCTACTCCCCCTCTCTCTCTTCATTCTATCTCCTCTCTGTCAACCCCTACTCCCTCTCTCTCTCTTCATTCTATCTCCTCTCTGTCAGCCCTACTCCCTCTCTCTCTCTTCATTCTATCTCCTCTCTGTCAGCCCCTACTCCCTCTCTCTCTCTTCATTCTATATCCTCTCTGTCAGCCCCTACTCCCTCTCTCTCTTCATTCTATCTCCTCTCTGTCAGCCCCTACTCCCTCTCTCTCTCTCTTCATTCTATCTCCTGTCTGTCAGCCCTTACTCCCTCTCTCTCTCTTCATTCTATCTCCTCTCTGTCAGCCCCTACTCCCTCTCTCTCTCTTCATTCTATCTCCTGTCTGTCAGCCCCTACTCCCTCTCTCTCTCTCTCTCTCTCTCTTTATTCTATCTCCTCTCTGTCAGCCCCTACTCTCTCTCTCTCTCTTTATTCTATCTCCTCTCTGTCAACCCCTACTCCCTCTCTCTCTCTTCATTCTATCTCCTCTCTGTCAGCCCTACTCCCTCTCTCTCTCTTCATTCTATCTCCTCTCTGTCAGCCCCTACTCCCTCTCTCGCTCTCTTCATTCTATCTCCTCTCTGTCTGCCCCTACTCCCGCTCTCTCTTCATTCTATCTCCTCTCTGTCAGCCCCTACTCCCTCTCTCTCTCTTCATTCTATCTCCTGTCTGTCAGCCCTTACTCCCTCTCTCTCTCTTCATTCTATCTCCTCTCTGTCAGCCCCTACTCCCTCTCTCTCTCTTCATTCTATCTCCTCTCTGTCAGCCCTACTCCCTCTCTCTCTCTTCATTCTATCTCCTCTCTGTCAGCCCCTACTCCCTCTCTCGCTCTCTTCATTCTATCTCCTCTCTGTCTGCCCCTACTCCCTCTCTCTCTTCATTCTATCTCCTCTCTGTCAGCCCCTACTCCTTCTCTCTCTCTTCATTCTATCTCCTGTCTGTCAGCCCTTACTCCCTCTCTCTCTCTTCATTCTATCTCCTCTCTGTCAGCCCCTACTCCCTCTCTCTCTCTCTTCATTCTATCTCCTCTCTGTCAGCCCCTACTCCCCCTCTCTCTTCATTCTATCTCCTCTCTGTCAGCCCCTACTCCCTCTCTCTCTCTCTTCATTCTATCTCCTCTCTGTCAGCCCCTACTCCCTCTCTCTCTCTTCATTCTATCTCCTGTCTGTCAGCCCTTACTCCCTCTCTCTCTCTTCATTCTATCTCCTGTCTGTCAGCCCCTACTCCCTCTCTCTCTCTCTCTCTCTCTCTCTTCATTCTATCTCCTCTCTGTCAGCCCCTACTCTCTCTCTCTCTCTTCATTCTATCTCCTCTCTGTCAACCCCTACTCCCTCTCTCTCTCTTCATTCTATCTCCTCTCTGTCAGTCCCTACTCCCCCTCTCTCTCTTCATTCTATCTCCTCTCTGTCAACCCCTACTCCCTCTCTCTCTCTTCATTCTATCTCCTCTCTGTCAGCCCCTACTCCCCCTCTCTCTTCATTCTATCTCCTCTCTGTCAGCCCCTACTCCCTCTCTCTCTCTCTTCATTCTATCTCCTCTCTGTCAGCCCCTACTCCCTCTCTCTCTCTTCATTCTATCTCCTGTCTGTCAGCCCTTACTCCCTCTCTCTCTCTTCATTCTATCTCCTCTCTGTCAGCCCCTACTCCCTCTCTCTCTCTTCATTCTATCTCCTGTCTGTCAGCCCCTACTCCCTCTCTCTCTCTCTCTCTCTCTCTCTTCATTATATCTCCTCTCTGTCAGCCCCTACTCTCTCTCTCTCTCTCTCTTCATTCTATCTCCTCTCTGTCAGTCCCTACTCCCCCTCTCTCTCTTCATTCTATCTCCTCTCTGTCAACCCCTACTCCCTCTCTCTCTCTTCATTCTATCTCCTCTCTGTCAGCCCTACTCCCTCTCTCTCTCTTCATTCTATCTCCTCTCTGTCAGCCCCTACTCCCTCTCTCTCTCTTCATTCTATATCCTCTCTGTCAGCCCCTACTCCCCCTCTCTCTTCATTCTATCTCCTCTCTGTCAGCCCCTACTCCCTCTCTCTCTCTCTTCATTCTATCTCCTCTCTGTCAGCCCCTACTCCCTCTCTCTCTCTTCATTCTATCTCCTGTCTGTCAGCCCTTACTCCCTCTCTCTCTCTTCATTCTATCTCCTCACTGTCAGCCCCTACTCCCTCTCTCTCTCTTCATTCTATCTCCTGTCTGTCAGCCCCTACTCCCTCTCTCTCTCTCTCTCTCTCTCTCTTCATTATATCTCCTCTCTGTCAGCCCCTACTCTCTCTCTCTCTCTCTTCATTCTATCTCCTCTCTGTCAACCCCTACTCCCTCTCTCTCTCTTCATTCTATCTCCTCTCTGTCAGTCCCTACTCCCCCTCTCTCTCTTCATTCTATCTCCTCTCTGTCAACCCCTACTCCCTCTCTCTCTCTTCATTCTATCTCCTCTCTGTCAGCCCTACTCCCTCTCTCTCTCTTCATTCTATCTCCTCTCTGTCAGCCCCTACTCCCTCTCTCTCTCTTCATTCTATATCCTCTCTGTCAGCCCCTACTCCCTCTCTCTCTCTTCATTCTATCTCCTGTCTGTCAGCCCTTACTCCCTCTCTCTCTCTTCATTCTATCTCCTCTCTGTCAGCCCCTACTCCCTCTCTCTCTCTTCATTCTATCTCCTGTCTGTCAGCCCCTACTCCCTCTCTCTCTCTCTCTCTCTCTCTCTTCATTCTATCTCCTCTCTGTCAGCCCCTACTCTCTCTCTCTCTCTTCATTCTATCTCCTCTCTGTCAACCCCTACTCCCTCTCTCTCTCTTCATTCTATCTCCTCTCTGTCAGTCCCTACTCCCCCTCTCTCTCTTCATTCTATCTCCTCTCTGTCAACCCCTACTCCCTCTCTCTCTCTTCATTCTATCTCCTCTCTGTCAGCCCTACTCCCTCTCTCTCTCTTCATTCTATCTCCTCTCTGTCAGCCCCTACTCCCTCTCTCTCTCTTCATTCTATATCCTCTCTGTCAGCCCCTACTCCCTCTCTCTCTCTTCATTCTATCTCCTGTCTGTCAGCCCTTACTCCCTCTCTCTCTCTTCATTCTATCTCCTCTCTGTCAGCCCCTACTCCCTCTCTCTCTCTTCATTCTATCTCCTGTCTGTCAGCCCCTACTCCCTCTCTCTCTCTCTCTCTCTCTCTCTTCATTCTATCTCCTCTCTGTCAGCCCCTACTCTCTCTCTCTCTCTTCATTCTATCTCCTCTCTGTCAACCCCTACTCCCTCTCTCTCTCTTCATTCTATCTCCTCTCTGTCAGTCCCTACTCCCCCTCTCTCTCTTCATTCTATCTCCTCTCTGTCAACCCCTACTCCCTCTCTCTCTCTTCATTCTATCTCCTCTCTGTCAGCCCTACTCCCTCTCTCTCTCTTCATTCTATCTCCTCTCTGTCAGCCCCTACTCCCTCTCTCTCTCTTCATTCTATATCCTCTCTGTCAGCCCCTACTCCCTCTCTCTCTCTTCATTCTATCTCCTGTCTGTCAGCCCTTACTCCCTCTCTCTCTCTTCATTCTATCTCCTCTCTGTCAGCCCCTACTCCCTCTCTCTCTCTTCATTCTATCTCCTGTCTGTCAGCCCCTACTCCCTCTCTCTCTCTCTCTCTCTCTCTTCATTCTATCTCCTCTCTGTCAGCCCCTACTCTCTCTCTCTCTCTTTATTCTATCTCCTCTCTGTCAACCCCTACTCCCTCTCTCTCTCTTCATTCTATCTCCTCTCTGTCAGTCCCTACTCCCCCTCTCTCTCTTCATTCTATCTCCTCTCTGTCAACCCCTACTCCCTCTCTCTCTCTTCATTCTATCTCCTCTCTGTCAGCCCTACTCCCTCTCTCTCTCTTCATTATATCTCCTCTCTGTCAGCCCCTACTCCCTCTCTCGCTCTCTTCATTCTATCTCCTCTCTGTCTGCCCCTACTCCCTCTCTCTCTTCATTCTATCTCCTCTCTGTCAGCCCCTACTCCCTCTCTCTCTCTTCATTCTATCTCCTGTCTGTCAGCCCTTACTCCCTCTCTCTCTCTTCATTCTATCTCCTCTCTGTCAGCCCCTACTCCCTCTCTCTCTCTCTTCATTCTATCTCCTCTCTGTCAGCCCCTACTCTCTCTCTCTCTTCATTCTATCTCCTCTCTGTCAGCCCCTACTCCCTCTCTCTCTCTTCATTCTATCTCCTGTCTTTCAGCCCCTACTCCCTCTCTCTCTCTCTCTCTCTCTCTTCATTATATCTCCTCTCTGTCAGCCCCTACTCTCTCTCTCTCTCTCTTCATTCTATCTCCTCTCTGTCAACCCCTACTCCCTCTCTTCATTCTATCTCCTCTCTGTCAGTCCCTACTCCCCCTCTCTCTTTTCATTCTATCTCCTCTCTGTCAACCCCTACTCCCTCTCTCTCTCTTCATTCTATCTCCTCTCTGTCAGCCCTACTCCCTCTCTCTCTCTTCATTCTATCTCCTCTCTGTCAGCCCCTACTCCCTCTCTCTCTCTTCATTCTATATCCTCTCTGTCAGCCCCTACTCCCTCTCTCTCTTCATTCTATCTCCTGTCTGTCAGCCCTTACTCCCTCTCTCTCTCTTCATTCTATCTCCTCTCTGTCAGCCCCTACTCCCTCTCTCTCTCTTCATTCTATCTCCTGTCTGTCAGCCCCTACTCCCTCTCTCTCTCTCTCTCTCTCTCTCTTCATTCTATCTCCTCTCTGTCAGCCCCTACTCTCTCTCTCTCTCTTCATTCTATCTCCTCTCTGTCAACCCCTACTCCCTCTCTCTCTCTTCATTCTATCTCCTCTCTGTCAGTCCCTACTCCCCCTCTCTCTCTTCATTCTATCTCCTCTCTGTCAACCCCTACTCCCTCTCTCTCTCTTCATTCTATCTCCTCTCTGTCAGCCCTACTCCCTCTCTCTCTCTTCATTCTATCTCCTCTCTGTCAGCCCCTACTCCCTCTCTCTCTCTTCATTCTATATCCTCTCTGTCAGCCCCTACTCCCTCTCTCTCTCTTCATTCTATCTCCTGTCTGTCAGCCCTTACTCCCTCTCTCTCTCTTCATTCTATCTCCTCTCTGTCAGCCCCTACTCCCTCTCTCTCTCTTCATTCTATCTCCTCTCTGTCAGCCCCTACTCCCTCTCTCTCTCTCTCTCTTCATTCTATCTCCTCTCTGTCAGCCCCTACTCTCTCTCTCTCTCTTCATTCTATCTCCTCTCTGTCAACCCCTACTCCCTCTCTCTCTCTTCATTCTATCTCCTCTCTGTCAGTCCCTACTCCCCCTCTCTCTCTTCATTCTATCTCCTCTCTGTCAACCCCTACTCCCTCTCTCTCTCTTCATTCTATCTCCTCTCTGTCAGCCCTACTCCCTCTCTCTCTCTCTTCATTCTATCTCCTCTCTGTCAGCCCCTACTCCCTCTCTCTCTCTTCATTCTATCTCCTGTCTGTCAGCCCTTACTCCCTCTCTCTCTCTTCATTCTATCTCCTCTCTGTCAGCCCCTACTCCCTCTCTCTCTCTTCATTCTATCTCCTGTCTGTCAGCCCCTACTCCCTCTCTCTCTCTCTCTCTCTCTCTCTTCATTCTATCTCCTCTCTGTCAGCCCCTACTCTCTCTCTCTCTTCATTCTATCTCCTCTCTGTCAACCCCTACTCCCTCTCTCTCTCTTCATTCTATCTCCTCTCTGTCAGTCCCTACTCCCCCTCTCTCTCTTCATTCTATCTCCTCTCTGTCAACCCCTACTCCCTCTCTCTCTCTTCATTCTATCTCCTCTCTGTCAGCCCTACTCCCTCTCTCTCTCTTCATTCTATCTCCTCTCTGTCAGCCCCTACTCCCCTCTCTTCATTCTATATCCTCTCTGTCAGCCCCTACTCCCTCTCTCTCTCTTCATTCTATCTCCTGTCTGTCAGCCCTTACTCCCTCTCTCTCTCTTCATTCTATCTCCTCTCTGTCAGCCCCTACTCCCTCTCTCTCTCTTCATTCTATCTCCTGTCTGTCAGCCCCTACTCCCTCTCTCTCTCTCTCTCTCTTCATTCTATCTCCTCTCTGTCAGCCCCTACTCTCTCTCTCTCTCTTCATTCTATCTCCTCTCTGTCAACCCCTACTCCTTCTCTCTCTCTTCATTCTATCTCCTCTCTGTCAGTCCCTACTCCCCCTCTCTCTCTTCATTCTATCTCCTCTCTGTCAACCCCTACTCCCTCTCTCTCTCTTCATTCTATCTCCTCTCTGTCAGCCCTACTCCCTCTCTCTCTCTTCATTCTATCTCCTCTCTGTCAGCCCCTACTCCCTCTCTCTCTCTTCATTCTATATCCTCTCTGTCAGCCCCTACTCCCTCTCTCTCTTCATTCTATCTCCTCTCTGTCAGCCCCTACTCCCTCTCTCTTCATTCTATCTCCTGTCTGTCAGCCCTTACTCCCTCTCTCTCTCTTCATTCTATCTCCTCTCTGTCAGCCCCTACTCCCTCTCTCTCTCTTCATTCTATCTCCTGTCTGTCAGCCCCTACTCCCTCTCTCTCTCTCTCTCTCTTATTCTATCTCCTCTCTGTCAGCCCCTACTCTCTCTCTCTCTCTTTATTCTATCTCCTCTCTGTCAACCCCTACTCCCTCTCTCTCTCTTCATTCTATCTCCTCTCTGTCAGCCCTACTCCCTCTCTCTCTCTTCATTCTATCTCCTCTCTGTCAGCCCCTACTCCCTCTCTCGCTCTCTTCATTCTATCTCCTCTCTGTCTGCCCCTACTCCCGCTCTCTCTTCATTCTATCTCCTCTCTGTCAGCCCCTACTCCCTCTCTCTCTCTTCATTCTATCTCCTGTCTGTCAGCCCTTACTCCCTCTCTCTCTCTTCATTCTATCTCCTCTCTGTCAGCCCCTACTCCCTCTCTCTCTCTTCATTCTATCTCCTCTCTGTCAGCCCTACTCCCTCTCTCTCTCTTCATTCTATCTCCTCTCTGTCAGCCCCTACTCCCTCTCTCGCTCTCTTCATTCTATCTCCTCTCTGTCTGCCCCTACTCCCTCTCTCTCTTCATTCTATCTCCTCTCTGTCAGCCCCTACTCCTTCTCTCTCTCTTCATTCTATCTCCTGTCTGTCAGCCCTTACTCCCTCTCTCTCTCTTCATTCTATCTCCTCTCTGTCAGCCCCTACTCCCTCCTCTCTCTCTTCATTCTATCTCCTCTCTGTCAGCCCCTACTCCCCCTCTCTCTTCATTCTATCTCCTCTCTGTCAGCCCCTACTCCCTCTCTCTCTCTTCATTCTATCTCCTGTCTGTCAGCCCTTACTCCCTCTCTCTCTCTTCATTCTATCTCCTCTCTGTCAGCCCCTACTCCCTCTCTCTCTTCATTCTATCTCCTGTCTGTCAGCCCCTACTCCCTCTCTCTCTCTCTCTCTCTCTCTTCATTCTATCTCCTCTCTGTCAGCCCCTACTCTCTCTCTCTCTCTTCATTCTATCTCCTCTCTGTCAACCCCTACTCCCTCTCTCTCTCTTCATTCTATCTCCTCTCTGTCAGTCCCTACTCCCCCTCTCTCTCTTCATTCTATCTCCTCTCTGTCAACCCCTACTCCCTCTCTCTCTCTTCATTCTATCTCCTCTCTGTCAGCCCCTACTCCCCCTCTCTCTTCATTCTATCTCCTCTCTGTCAGCCCCTACTCCCTCTCTCTCTCTCTTCATTCTATCTCCTCTCTGTCAGCCCCTACTCCCTCTCTCTCTCTTCATTCTATCTCCTGTCTGTCAGCCCTTACTCCCTCTCTCTCTCTTCATTCTATCTCCTCTCTGTCAGCCCCTACTCCCTCTCTCTCTCTTCATTCTATCTCCTGTCTGTCAGCCCCTACTCCCTCTCTCTCTCTCTCTCTCTCTCTCTTCATTATATCTCCTCTCTGTCAGCCCCTACTCTCTCTCTCTCTCTCTTCATTCTATCTCCTCTCTGTCAACCCCTACTCCCTCTCTCTCTCTTCATTCTATCTCCTCTCTGTCAGTCCCTACTCCCCCTCTCTCTCTTCATTCTATCTCCTCTCTGTCAACCCCTACTCCCTCTCTCTCTCTTCATTCTATCTCCTCTCTGTCAGCCCTACTCCCTCTCTCTCTCTTCATTCTATCTCCTCTCTGTCAGCCCCTACTCCCTCTCTCTCTCTTCATTCTATATCCTCTCTGTCAGCCCCTACTCCCCTCTCTCTCTTCATTATATCTCCTCTCTGTCAGCCCCTACTCCCTCTCTCTCTCTCTTCATTCTATCTCCTCTCTGTCAGCCCCTACTCCCTCTCTCTCTTTTCATTCTATCTCCTGTCTGTCAGCCCTTACTCCCTCTCTCTCTCTTCATTCTATCTCCTCTCTGTCAACCCCTACTCCCTCTCTCTCTCTTCATTCTATCTCCTCTCTGTCAGCCCTACTCCCTCTCTCTCTCTTCATTCTATCTCCTCTCTGTCAGCCCCTACTCCCTCTCTCTCTCTTCATTCTATATCCTCTCTGTCAGCCCCTACTCCCCTCTCTCTCTTCATTATATCTCCTCTCTGTCAGCCCCTACTCCCTCTCTCTCTCTCTTCATTCTATCTCCTCTCTGTCAGCCCCTACTCCCTCTCTCTCTTTTCATTCTATCTCCTGTCTGTCAGCCCTTACTCCCTCTCTCTCTCTTCATTCTATCTCCTCTCTGTCAGCCCCTACTCCCTCTCTCTCTCTTCATTCTATCTCCTGTCTGTCAGCCCCTACTCCCTCTCTCTCTCTCTCTCTCTCTCTTCATTATATCTCCTCTCTGTCAGCCCCTACTCTCTCTCTCTCTCTCTTCATTCTATCTCCTCTCTGTCAACCCCTACTCCCTCTCTCTCTCTTCATTCTATCTCCTCTCTGTCAGTCCCTACTCCCCCTCTCTCTCTTCATTCTATCTCCTCTCTGTCAACCCCTACTCCCTCTCTCTCTCTTCATTCTATCTCCTCTCTGTCAGCCCTACTCCCTCTCTCTCTCTTCATTCTATCTCCTCTCTGTCAGCCCCTACTCCCTCTCTCTCTCTTCATTCTATATCCTCTCTGTCAGCCCCTACTCCCTCTCTCTCTCTTCATTCTATCTCCTGTCTGTCAGCCCTTACTCCCTCTCTCTCTCTTCATTCTATCTCCTCTCTGTCAGCCCCTACTCCCTCTCTCTCTCTTCATTCTATCTCCTGTCTGTCAGCCCCTACTCCCTCTCTCTCTCTCTCTCTCTCTCTCTCTCTCTCTTCATTCTATCTCCTCTCTGTCAGCCCCTACTCTCTCTCTCTCTCTTCATTCTATCTCCTCTCTGTCAACCCCTACTCCCTCTCTCTCTCTTCATTCTATCTCCTCTCTGTCAGTCCCTACTCCCCCTCTCTCTCTTCATTCTATCTCCTCTCTGTCAACCCCTACTCCCTCTCTCTCTCTTCATTCTATCTCCTCTCTGTCAGCCCTACTCCCTCTCTCTCTCTTCATTCTATCTCCTCTCTGTCAGCCCCTACTCCCTCTCTCTCTCTTCATTCTATATCCTCTCTGTCAGCCCCTACTCCCTCTCTCTCTCTTCATTCTATCTCCTGTCTGTCAGCCCTTACTCCCTCTCTCTCTCTTCATTCTATCTCCTCTCTGTCAGCCCCTACTCCCTCTCTCTCTCTTCATTCTATCTCCTGTCTGTCAGCCCCTACTCCCTCTCTCTCTCTCTCTCTCTCTCTTCATTCTATCTCCTCTCTGTCAGCCCCTACTCTCTCTCTCTCTCTTTATTCTATCTCCTCTCTGTCAACCCCTACTCCCTCTCTCTCTCTTCATTCTATCTCCTCTCTGTCAGTCCCTACTCCCCCTCTCTCTCTTCATTCTATCTCCTCTCTGTCAACCCCTACTCCCTCTCTCTCTCTTCATTCTATCTCCTCTCTGTCAGCCCTACTCCCTCTCTCTCTCTTCATTATATCTCCTCTCTGTCAGCCCCTACTCCCTCTCTCGCTCTCTTCATTCTATCTCCTCTCTGTCTGCCCCTACTCCCTCTCTCTCTTCATTCTATCTCCTCTCTGTCAGCCCCTACTCCCTCTCTCTCTCTTCATTCTATCTCCTGTCTGTCAGCCCTTACTCCCTCTCTCTCTCTTCATTCTATCTCCTCTCTGTCAGCCCCTACTCCCTCTCTCTCTCTCTTCATTCTATCTCCTCTCTGTCAGCCCCTACTCTCTCTCTCTCTTCATTCTATCTCCTCTCTGTCAGCCCCTACTCCCTCTCTCTCTCTTCATTCTATCTCCTGTCTTTCAGCCCCTACTCCCTCTCTCTCTCTCTCTCTCTCTCTCTCTTCATTATATCTCCTCTCTGTCAGCCCCTACTCTCTCTCTCTCTCTCTTCATTCTATCTCCTCTCTGTCAACCCCTACTCCCTCTCTTCATTCTATCTCCTCTCTGTCAGTCCCTACTCCCCCTCTCTCTCTTCATTCTATCTCCTCTCTGTCAACCCCTACTCCCTCTCTCTCTCTTCATTCTATCTCCTCTCTGTCAGCCCTACTCCCTCTCTCTCTCTTCATTCTATCTCCTCTCTGTCAGCCCCTACTCCCTCTCTCTCTCTTCATTCTATATCCTCTCTGTCAGCCCCTACTCCCTCTCTCTCTCTTCATTCTATCTCCTGTCTGTCAGCCCTTACTCCCTCTCTCTCTCTTCATTCTATCTCCTCTCTGTCAGCCCCTACTCCCTCTCTCTCTCTTCATTCTATCTCCTGTCTGTCAGCCCCTACTCCCTCTCTCTCTCTCTCTCTCTCTCTCTTCATTCTATCTCCTCTCTGTCAGCCCCTACTCTCTCTCTCTCTTCATTCTATCTCCTCTCTGTCAACCCCTACTCCCTCTCTCTCTCTTCATTCTATCTCCTCTGTCAGCCCTACTCCCTCTCTCTCTCTTCATTCTATCTCCTCTCTGTCAGCCCCTACTCCCTCTCTCTCTCTTCATTCTATATCCTCTCTGTCAGCCCCTACTCCCTCTCTCTCTCTTCATTCTATCTCCTGTCTGTCAGCCCTTACTCCCTCTCTCTTCATTCTATCTCCTCTCTGTCAGCCCCTACTCCCTCTCTCTCTCTTCATTCTATCTCCTGTCTGTCAGCCCCTACTCCCTCTCTCTCTCTCTCTCTTCATTCTATCTCCTCTCTGTCAGCCCCTACTCTCTCTCTCTCTCTTTATTCTATCTCCTCTCTGTCAACCCCTACTCCCTCTCTCTCTCTTCATTCTATCTCCTCTCTGTCAGTCCCTACTCCCCCTCTCTCTCTTCATTCTATCTCCTCTCTGTCAACCCCTACTCCCTCTCTCTCTCTTCATTCTATCTCCTCTCTGTCAGCCCTACTCCCTCTCTCTCTCTTCATTATATCTCCTCTCTGTCAGCCCCTACTCCCTCTCTCGCTCTCTTCATTCTATCTCCTCTCTGTCTGCCCCTACTCCCTCTCTCTCTTCATTCTATCTCCTCTCTGTCAGCCCCTACTCCCTCTCTCTCTCTTCATTCTATCTCCTGTCTGTCAGCCCTTACTCCCTCTCTCTCTCTTCATTCTATCTCCTCTCTGTCAGCCCCTACTCCCTCTCTCTCTCTCTTCATTCTATCTCCTCTCTGTCAGCCCCTACTCTCTCTCTCTCTTCATTCTATCTCCTCTCTGTCAGCCCCTACTCCCTCTCTCTCTCTTCATTCTATCTCCTCTCTGTCAGCCCCTACTCTCTCTCTCTCTCTTCATTCTATCTCCTCTCTGTCAACCCCTACTCCCTCTCTCTCTCTTCATTCTATCTCCTCTCTGTCAGTCCCTACTGCCCCTCTCTCTCTTCATTCTATCTCCTCTCTGTCAACCCCTACTCCCTCTCTCTCTCTTCATTCTATCTCCTCTCTGTCAGCCCTACTCCCTCTCTCTCTCTTCATTCTATCTCCTCTCTGTCAGCCCCTACTCCCTCTCTCGCTCTCTTCATTCTATCTCCTCTCTGTCAGCCCCTACTCCCTCTCTCTCTTCATTCTATCTCCTCTCTGTCAGCCCCTACTCCCTCTCTCTCTCTTCATTCTATCTCCTGTCTGTCAGCCCTTACTCCCTCTCTCTCTCTTCATTCTATCTCCTCTCTGTCAGCCCCTACTCCCTCTCTCTCTCTTCATTCTATCTCCTCTCTGTCAGCCCTACTCCCTCTCTCTCTCTTCATTCTATCTCCTCTCTGTCAACCCCTACTCCCTCTCTCTCTCTCTTCATTCTATCTCCTCTCTGTCAGCCCTACTCCCTCTCTCTCTCTTCATTATATCTCCTCTCTGTCAGCCCCTACTCCCTCTCTCGCTCTCTTCATTCTATCTCCTCTCTGTCTGCCCCTACTCCCTCTCTCTCTTCATTCTATCTCCTCTCTGTCAGCCCCTACTCCTTCTCTCTCTCTTCATTCTATCTCCTGTCTGTCAGCCCCTACTCCCTCTCTCTCTCTTCATTCTATCTCCTCTCTGTCAGCCCCTACTCCCTCTCTCTTCATCATATCTCCTCTCTGTCAGCCCCTACTCCCTCTCTCTCTCTTCATTCTATCTCCTGTCTGTCAGCCCTTACTCCCTCTCTCTCTCTTCATTCTATCTCCTCTCTGTCAGCCCCTACTCCCTCTCTCTCTCTTCATTCTATCTCCTGTCTGTCAGCCCCTACTCCCTCTCTCTCTCTCTCTCTCTCTCTCTCTTCATTCTATCTCCTCTCTGTCAGCCCCTACTCTCTCTCTCTCTCTTCATTCTATCTCCTCTCTGTCAACCCCTACTCCCTCTCTCTCTCTTCATTCTATCTCCTCTCTGTCAGTCCCTACTCCCCCTCTCTCTCTTCATTCTATCTCCTCTCTGTCAACCCCTACTCCCTCTCTCTCTCTTCATTCTATCTCCTCTCTGTCAGCCCTACTCCCTCTCTCTCTCTTCATTCTATCTCCTCTCTGTCAGCCCCTACTCCCTCTCTCTCTCTTCATTCTATATCCTCTCTGTCAGCCCCTACTCCCTCTCTCTCTCTTCATTCTATCTCCTGTCTGTCAGCCCTTACTCCCTCTCTCTCTCTTCATTCTATCTCCTCTCTGTCAGCCCCTACTCCCTCTCTCTCTCTTCATTCTATCTCCTGTCTGTCAGCCCCTACTCCCTCTCTCTCTCTCTCTCTCTCTCTTCATTCTATCTCCTCTCTGTCAGCCCCTACTCTCTCTCTCTCTCTTCATTCTATCTCCTCTCTGTCAACCCCTACTCCCTCTCTCTCTCTTCATTCTATCTCCTCTCTGTCAGTCCCTACTCCCCCTCTCTCTCTTCATTCTATCTCCTCTCTGTCAACCCCTACTCCCTCTCTCTCTCTTCATTCTATCTCCTCTCTGTCAGCCCTACTCCCTCTCTCTCTCTTCATTCTATCTCCTCTCTGTCAGCCCCTACTCCCTCTCTCTCTCTTCATTCTATATCCTCTCTGTCAGCCCCTACTCCCTCTCTCTCTTCATTCTATCTCCTCTCTGTCAGCCCCTACTCCCTCTCTCTCTCTCTTCATTCTATCTCCTGTCTGTCAGCCCTTACTCCCTCTCTCTCTCTTCATTCTATCTCCTCTCTGTCAGCCCCTACTCCCTCTCTCTCTCTTCATTCTATCTCCTGTCTGTCAGCCCCTACTCCTCTCTCTCTCTCTCTCTCTCTCTCTCTTCATTCTATCTCCTCTCTGTCAGCCCCTACTCTCTCTCTCTCTCTTCATTCTATCTCCTCTCTGTCAACCCCTACTCCCTCTCTCTCTCTTCATTCTATCTCCTCTCTGTCAGTCCCTACTCCCCCTCTCTCTCTTCATTCTATCTCCTCTCTGTCAACCCCTACTCCCTCTCTCTCTCTTCATTCTATCTCCTCTCTGTCAGCCCTACTCCCTCTCTCTCTCTTCATTCTATCTCCTGTCTGTCAGCCCCTACTCCCTCTCTCTCTCTCTCTCTTCATTCTATCTCCTCTCTGTCAGCCCCTACTCTCTCTCTCTCTCTTCATTCTATCTCCTCTCTGTCAACCCCTACTCCCTCTCTCTCATTCTATCTCCTCTCTGTCAGTCCCTACTCCCCCTCTCTCTCTTCATTCTATCTCCTCTCTGTCAACCCCTACTCCCTCTCTCTCTCTTCATTCTATCTCCTCTCTGTCAGCCCCTACTCCCTCTCTCTCTCTTCATTCTATCTCCTGTCTGTCAGCCCCTACTCCCTCTCTCTCTCTCTCTCTCTCTCTCTCTCTTCATTCTATCTCCTCTCTGTCAGCCCCTACTCTCTCTCTCTCTCTTCATTCTATCTCCTCTCTGTCAACCCCTACTCCCTCTCTCTCTCTTCATTCTATCTCCTCTCTGTCAGTCCCTACTCCCCCTCTCTCTCTTCATTCTATCTCCTCTCTGTCAACCCCTACTCCCTCTCTCTCTCTTCATTCTATCTCCTCTCTGTCAGCCCTACTCCCTCTCTCTCTCTTCATTCTATCTCCTCTCTGTCAGCCCCTACTCCCTCTCTCTCTCTTCATTCTATCTCCTGTCTGTCAGCCCCTACTCCCTCTTTCTCTCTCTCTCTCTCTCTCTTCATTCTATCTCCTCTCTGTCAGCCCCTACTCTCTCTCTCTCTCTTCATTCTATCTCCTCTCTGTCAACCCCTACTCCCTCTCTCTCTCTTCATTCTATCTCCTCTCTGTCAGTCCCTACTCCCCCTCTCTCTCTTCATTCTATCTCCTCTCTGTCAACCCCTACTCCCTCTCTCTCTCTTCATTCTATCTCCTCTCTGTCAGCCCTACTCCCTCTCTCTCTCTTCATTCTATCTCCTCTCTGTCAGCCCCTACTCCCTCTCTCTCTCTTCATTCTATATCCTCTCTGTCAGCCCCTACTCCCTCTCTCTCTTCATTCTATCTCCTCTCTGTCAGCCCCTACTCCCTCTCTCTCTCTCTTCATTCTATCTCCTGTCTGTCAGCCCTTACTCCCTCTCTCTCTCTTCATTCTATCTCCTGTCTGTCAGCCCTTACTCCCTCTCTCTCTCTTCATTCTATCTCCTCTCTGTCAGCCCCTACTCCCTCTCTCTCTCTTCATTCTATCTCCTGTCTGTCAGCCCCTACTCCCTCTCTCTCTCTCTCTCTCTCTCTCTCTCTTCATTCTATCTCCTCTCTGTCAGCCCCTACTCTCTCTCTCTCTCTTTATTCTATCTCCTCTCTGTCAGTCCCTACTCCCCCTCTCTCTCTTCATTCTATCTCCTCTCTGTCAACCCCTACTCCCTCTCTCTCTCTTCATTCTATCTCCTCTCTGTCAGCCCTACTCCCTCTCTCTCTCTTCATTCTATCTCCTGTCTGTCAGCCCCTACTCCCTCTCTCTCTCTCTATTCTATCTCCTCTCTGTCAGCCCCTACTCCCTCTCTCTCTCTTCATTCTATCTCCTGTCTGTCAGCCCCTACTCCCTCTTTCTCTCTCTCTCTCTCTCTCTTCATTCTATCTCCTCTCTGTCAGCCCCTACTCTCTCTCTCTCTCTTCATTCTATCTCCTCTCTGTCAACCCCTACTCCCTCTCTCTCTCTTCATTCTATCTCCTCTCTGTCAGTCCCTACTCCCCCTCTCTCTCTTCATTCTATCTCCTCTCTGTCAACCCCTACTCCCTCTCTCTCTCTTCATTCTATCTCCTCTCTGTCAGCCCTACTCCCTCTCTCTCTCTTCATTCTATCTCCTCTCTGTCAGCCCCTACTCCCTCTCTCTCTCTTCATTCTATATCCTCTCTGTCAGCCCCTACTCCCTCTCTCTCTTCATTCTATCTCCTCTCTGTCAGCCCCTACTCCCTCTCTCTCTCTCTTCATTCTATCTCCTGTCTGTCAGCCCTTACTCCCTCTCTCTCTCTTCATTCTATCTCCTGTCTGTCAGCCCTTACTCCCTCTCTCTCTCTTCATTCTATCTCCTCTCTGTCAGCCCCTACTCCCTCTCTCTCTCTTCATTCTATCTCCTGTCTGTCAGCCCCTACTCCCTCTCTCTCTCTCTCTCTCTCTCTCTCTCTTCATTCTATCTCCTCTCTGTCAGCCCCTACTCTCTCTCTCTCTCTTTATTCTATCTCCTCTCTGTCAGTCCCTACTCCCCCTCTCTCTCTTCATTCTATCTCCTCTCTGTCAACCCCTACTCCCTCTCTCTCTCTTCATTCTATCTCCTCTCTGTCAGCCCTACTCCCTCTCTCTCTCTTCATTCTATCTCCTGTCTGTCAGCCCCTACTCCCTCTCTCTCTCTCTCTCTCTCTCTCTTCATTCTATCTCCTCTCTGTCAGCCCCTACTCTCTCTCTCTCTCTTCATTCTATCTCCTCTCTGTCAACCCCTACTCCCTCTCTCTCTCTTCATTCTATCTCCTCTCTGTCAGTCCCTACTCCCCCTCTCTCTCTTCATTCTATCTCCTCTCTGTCAACCCCTACTCCCTCTCTCTCTCTTCATTCTATCTCCTCTCTGTCAGCCCTACTCCCTCTCTCTCTCTTCATTCTATCTCCTCTCTGTCAGCCCCTACTCCCTCTCTCTCTCTTCATTCTATATCCTCTCTGTCAGCCCCTACTCCCTCTCTCTCTTCATTCTATCTCCTCTCTGTCAGTCCCTACTCCCCCTCTCTCTCTTCATTCTATCTCCTCTCTGTCAACCCCTACTCCCTCAATCTCTCTTCATTCTATCTCCTCTCTGTCAGCCCTACTCCCTCTCTCTCTCTTCATTCTATCTCCTCTCTGTCAGCCCCTACTCCCTCTCTCTCTCTTCATTCTATCTCCTGTCTGTCAGCCCCTACTCCCTCTTTCTCTCTCTCTCTCTCTCTCTTCATTCTATCTCCTCTCTGTCAGCCCCTACTCTCTCTCTCTCTCTTCATTCTATCTCCTCTCTGTCAACCCCTACTCCCTCTCTCTCTCTTCATTCTATCTCCTCTCTGTCAGTCCCTACTCCCCCTCTCTCTCTTCATTCTATCTCCTCTCTGTCAACCCCTACTCCCTCTCTCTCTCTTCATTCTATCTCCTCTCTGTCAGCCCTACTCCCTCTCTCTCTCTTCATTCTATCTCCTCTCTGTCAGCCCCTACTCCCTCTCTCTCTCTTCATTCTATATCCTCTCTGTCAGCCCCTACTCCCTCTCTCTCTTCATTCTATCTCCTCTCTGTCAGCCCCTACTCCCTCTCTCTCTCTCTTCATTCTATCTCCTGTCTGTCAGCCCTTACTCCCTCTCTCTCTCTTCATTCTATCTCCTGTCTGTCAGCCCTTACTCCCTCTCTCTCTCTTCATTCTATCTCCTCTCTGTCAGCCCCTACTCCCTCTCTCTCTCTTCATTCTATCTCCTGTCTGTCAGCCCCTACTCCCTCTCTCTCTCTCTCTCTCTCTCTCTTCATTCTATCTCCTCTCTGTCAGCCCCTACTCTCTCTCTCTCTCTTTATTCTATCTCCTCTCTGTCAGTCCCTACTCCCCCTCTCTCTCTTCATTCTATCTCCTCTCTGTCAACCCCTACTCCCTCTCTCTCTCTTCATTCTATCTCCTCTCTGTCAGCCCTACTCCCTCTCTCTCTCTTCATTCTATCTCCTGTCTGTCAGCCCCTACTCCCTCTCTCTCTCTCTCTCTCTCTTCATTCTATCTCCTCTCTGTCAGCCCCTACTCTCTCTCTCTCTCTTCATTCTATCTCCTCTCTGTCAACCCCTACTCCCTCTCTCTCTCTTCATTCTATCTCCTCTCTGTCAACCCCTACTCCCTCTCTCTCTCTTCATTCTATCTCCTCTCTGTCAGTCCCTACTCCCCCTCTCTCTCTTCATTCTATCTCCTCTCTGTCAACCCCTACTCCCTCTCTCTCTCTTCATTCTATCTCCTCTCTGTCAGCCCTACTCCCTCTCTCTCTCTTCATTCTATCTCCTCTCTGTCAGCCCCTACTCCCTCTCTCTCTCTTCATTCTATATCCTCTCTGTCAGCCCCTACTCCCTCTCTCTCTTCATTCTATCTCCTCTCTGTCAGTCCCTACTCCCCCTCTCTCTCTTCATTCTATCTCCTCTCTGTCAACCCCTACTCCCTCTCTCTCTCTTCATTCTATCTCCTCTCTGTCAGCCCTACTCCCTCTCTCTCTCTTCATTCTATCTCCTCTCTGTCAGCCCCTACTCCCTCTCTCTCTCTTCATTCTATATCCTCTCTGTCAGCCCCTACTCCCTCTCTCTCTTCATTCTATCTCCTGTCTGTCAGCCCCTACTCCCTCTCTCTCTCTTCATTCTATCTCCTCTCTGTCAGCCCTACTCCCTCTCTCTCTCTTCATTCTATCTCCTCTCTGTCAGCCCCTACTCCCTCTCTCTCTCTTCATTCTATATCCTCTCTGTCAGCCCCTACTCCCTCTCTCTCTTCATTCTATCTCCTCTCTGTCAGCCCCTACTCCCTCTCTCTCTCTCTTCATTCTATCTCCTGTCTGTCAGCCCTTACTCCCTCTCTCTCTCTTCATTCTATCTCCTGTCTGTCAGCCCCTACTCCCTCTCTCTCTCTCTCTCTCTCTCTCTTCATTCTATCTCCTCTCTGTCAGCCCCTACTCTCTCTCTCTCTCTTTATTCTATCTCCTCTCTGTCAGTCCCTACTCCCCCTCTCTCTCTTCATTCTATCTCCTCTCTGTCAACCCCTACTCCCTCTCTCTCTCTTCATTCTATCTCCTCTCTGTCAGCCCTACTCCCTCTCTCTCTCTTCATTCTATCTCCTGTCTGTCAGCCCCTACTCCCTCTCTCTCTCTCTCTCTCTCTCTCTTCATTCTATCTCCTCTCTGTCAGCCCCTACTCTCTCTCTCTCTCTTCATTCTATCTCCTCTCTGTCAACCCCTACTCCCTCTCTCTCTCTTCATTCTATCTCCTCTCTGTCAGTCCCTACTCCCCCTCTCTCTCTTCATTCTATCTCCTCTCTGTCAACCCCTACTCCCTCTCTCTCTCTTCATTCTATCTCCTCTCTGTCAGCCCTACTCCCTCTCTCTCTCTTCATTCTATCTCCTCTCTGTCAGCCCCTACTCCCTCTCTCTCTCTTCATTCTATATCCTCTCTGTCAGCCCCTACTCCCTCTCTCTCTTCATTCTATCTCCTCTCTGTCAGTCCCTACTCCCCCTCTCTCTCTTCATTCTATCTCCTCTCTGTCAACCCCTACTCCCTCTCTCTCTCTTCATTCTATCTCCTCTCTGTCAGCCCTACTCCCTCTCTCTCTCTTCATTCTATCTCCTCTCTGTCAGCCCCTACTCCCTCTCTCTCTCTTCATTCTATATCCTCTCTGTCAGCCCCTACTCCCTCTCTCTCTTCATTCTATCTCCTGTCTGTCAGCCCCTACTCCCTCTCTCTCTCTCTCTCTCTCTCTCTCTCTCTTCATTCTATCTCCTCTCTGTCAGCCCCTACTCTCTCTCTCTCTTCATTCTATCTCCTCTCTGTCAGCCCCTACTCCCTCTCTCTCTCTTCATTCTATCTCCTCTCTGTCAGCCCCTACTCTCTCTCTTCATTCTATCTCCTCTCTGTCAACCCCTACTCCCTCTCTCTCTCTTCATTCTATCTCCTCTCTGTCAGTCCCTACTGCCCCTCTCTCTCTTCATTCTATCTCCTCTCTGTCAACCCCTACTCCCTCTCTCTCTCTTCATTCTATCTCCTCTCTGTCAGCCCTACTCCCTCTCTCTCTCTTCATTCTATCTCCTCTCTGTCAGCCCCTACTCCCTCTCTCGCTCTCTTCATTCTATCTCCTCTCTGTCAGCCCCTACTCCCTCTCTCTCTTCATTCTATCTCCTCTCTGTCAGCCCCTACTCCCTCTCTCTCTCTTCATTCTATCTCCTGTCTGTCAGCCCTTACTCCCTCTCTCTTCATTCTATCTCCTCTCTGTCAGCCCCTACTCCCTCTCTCTCTCTTCATTCTATCTCCTCTCTGTCAGCCCTACTCCCTCTCTCTCTCTTCATTCTATCTCCTCTCTGTCAACCCCTACTCCCTCTCTCTCTTCATTCTATCTCCTCTCTGTCAGCCCTACTCCCTCTCTCTCTCTTCATTATATCTCCTCTCTGTCAGCCCCTACTCCCTCTCTCGCTCTCTTCATTCTATCTCCTCTCTGTCTGCCCCTACTCCCTCTCTCTCTTCATTCTATCTCCTCTCTGTCAGCCCCTACTCCTTCTCTCTCTCTTCATTCTATCTCCTCTCTGTCAGCCCCTACTCCCTCTCTCTCTCTTCATTCTATCTCCTGTCTGTCAGCCCTTACTCCCTCTCTCTCTCTTCATTCTATCTCCTCTCTGTCAGCCCCTACTCCCTCTCTCTCTCTTCATTCTATCTCCTCTCTGTCAGCCCCTACTCCCTCTCTCTCTCTCTTCATTCTATCTCCTGTCTGTCAGCCCTTACTCCCTCTCTCTCTCTTCATTCTATCTCCTGTCTGTCAGCCCCTACTCCCTCTCTCTCTCTCTCTCTTCATTCTATCTCCTCTCTGTCAGCCCCTACTCTCTCTCTCTCTCTTTATTCTATCTCCTCTCTGTCAACCCCTACTCCCTCTCTCTCTCTTCATTCTATCTCCTCTCTGTCAGTCCCTACTCCCCCTCTCTCTCTTCATTCTATCTCCTCTCTGTCAACCCCTACTCCCTCTCTCTCTCTTCATTCTATCTCCTCTCTGTCAACCCCTACTCCCTCTCTCTCTCTTCATTCTATCTCCTCTCTGTCAGCCCCTACTCCCTCTCTCTCTCTCTTCATTCTATCTCCTCTCTGTCAGCCCCTACTCTCTTTCTCTCTTCATTCTATCTCCTCTCTGTCAGCCCCTACACCCTCTCTCTCTTCATTCTATCTCCTCTCTGTCAGCCCCTACTCCCTCTCTCTCTCTCTGTCTCCTCTCTGTCAGCCCCTACTCCCTCTCTCTATCTCCTCTCTGTCAGCCCCTACTCCCTCTCTATCTCCTCTCTGTCAGCCCCTACTCCCTCTCTCTCTCTCTTCATTCTATCTCCTCTCTGTCAACCCCTACTCCCCCTCTCTCTTCATTCTATCTCCTCTCTGTCAGCCCCTACTCCCTCTCTCTCTCTATCTCCTCTCTGTCATCCCCTACTCCCTCTCTCTCTCTCTGTCATCCCCTACTCCCTCTCTCTCTCTCTTCATTCTATCTCCTCTCTGTCAGCCCCTACTCTCTCTCTCTCTTCATTCTATCTCCTCTCTGTCAGCCCCTACTCTCTCTCTCTCTTCATTCTATCTCCTCTCTGTCAGCCCCTACTCTCTCTCTCTCTTCATTCTATCTCCTCTCTGTCAGCCCCTGCTCTCTCTCTCTTCATTCTATCTCCTCTCTGTCAGCCCCTACTCCCTCTCTCTCTCTTCATTCTATCTCCTCTCTGTCAGCCCCTACTCCCTCTCTCTCTCTTCATTCTATCTCCTCTCTGTCAGCCCCTACTCCCTCTCTCTCTCTTCATTCTATCTCCTCTCTGTCAACCCCTACTCCCTCTCTCTCTCTTCATTCTATCTCCTCTCTGTCAACCCCTACTCCCTCTCTCTCTCTTCATTCTATCTCCTCTCTGTCAGCCGCTACTCCCCCTCTCTCTTTATTCTATCTCCTCTCTGTCAGCCCCTACTCCCTCTCTCTCTCTCTCTCTTCATTCTATCTCCTCTCTGTCAGCCCCTACTCTCTCTCTCTCTTCATTCTATCTCCTCTCTGTCAGCCCCTACTCTCTCTCTCTTCATTCTATCTCCTCTCTGTCAGCCCCTACACCCTCTCTCTCTTCATTTTATCTTCTCTCTGTCAGCCCCTACTCCCTCTCTCTCTCTTCATTCTATCTCCTCTCTGTCAGCCCTACTCCCTCTCTCTCTCTTTATTCTATCTCCTCTCTGTCAGCCCCTACTGCCTCTCTCTCTCTATCTCCTCTCTGTCAGCCCCTACTCCCCCTCTCTCTATCTCCTCTCTGTCAGCCCCTACTCCCTCTCTCTCTCTTCATTCTATCTCCTCTCTGTCAGCCCCTACTCCCTCTCTCTCTCTCTCTTCATTCTATCTCCTCTCTGTCAGCCCCTACTCCCTCTCTCTCTATTCTATCTCCTCTCTGTCAACCCCTACTCTCTCTCTCTCTCTATCTCTTCTCTCTCAACCCCTACTCCCTCTCTCTCTCTTCATTCTATCTCCTCTCTGTCAGCCCTACTCCCTCTCTCTCTCTTTATTCTATCTCCTCTCTGTCAGCCCCTACTGCCTCTCTCTCTCTATCTCCTCTCTGTCAGCCCCTACTCCCCCTCTCTCTTCATTCTATCTCCTCTCTGTCAACCCCTACTCCCTCTCTCTCTCTTCATTCTATCTCCTCTCTGTCAGCCCTACTCCCTCTCTCTATCTCCTCTCTGT
>NW_027675717.1:5000-27213 GCF_965601325.2 Salmo salar
TCTATATTATAAACTCTCTCTCCCCTCCAGTTCTATATTATAAACTCTCTCTCCCCTCCAGTTCTATATTATAAACTCTCTCTCCCCTCCAGTTCTATGTTATAAACTCTCTCTCTCCCCTCCAGTTCTATATTATAAACTCTCTCTCTCCCCTCCAGTTATATATTATAAACTCTCTCTCTCCCCTCCAGTTATATATTATAAACTCTCTCTCTCTCCCCTCCAGTTCTATATTATAAACTCTCTCTCTCCCCCCTCCAGTTCTATATTATAATCTCTCTCTCTCTCCCTTCCATATTATAAACTCTCTCTGTCTCTCTCTCCCTTCCAATTCTATATTATTCTCCCCTCCAGTTCTATATTATAAACTCTCTCTCTCTCTCCCCTCCAGATCTATATTCTAAACTCTCTCTCTCTCTCCCCTCCAGATCTATATTCTAAACTCTCTCTCTCCTCCAGATCTATATTCTAAACTCTCTCTCTCCCCTCCAGTTCTATATTATAAACTCTCTCTCTCCCCTCCAGTTCTATATTATAAACTCTCTCTCTCCCCCCTCCAGTTCTATATTATAAAATCTCTCTCTCTCCCTTCCAGTTCTATATTATTCTCCCCTCCAGTTCTATATTATTAACTCTCTCTCTCTCTCTCTCTCCCCTCCAGTTCTATATTATAAACTCTCTCTCTCCCCTCCAGTTCTATATTATAAACTCTCTCTCTCTCTCCCCTCCAGTTCTATATTATAAACTCTCTCTCTCTCTCCCCTCCAGATCTACATTATAAACTCTCTCTCTCTCTCTCTCCCTCCAGTTCTATGTTATAAACTCTCTCTCTCTCTCCCCTCCAGTTCTATATTATAAACTCTCTCTCCCCTCCAGTTCTATATTATAAACTCTCTCTCCCCTCCAGTTCTATATTATAAACTCTCTCTCCCCTCCAGTTCTATATTATAAACTCTCTCTCCCCTCCAGTTCTATATTATAAACTCTCTCTCCCCTCCAGTTCTATATTATAAACTCTCTCTCCCCTCCAGTTCTATGTTATAAACTCTCTCTCTCCCCTCCAGTTATATATTATAAACTCTCTCTCTCCCCTCCAGTTATATATTATAAACTCTCTCTCTCCCCTCCAGTTATATATTATAAACTCTCTCTCTCTCCCCTCCAGTTCTATATTATAAACTCTCTCTCTCCCCCCTCCAGTTCTATATTATAATCTCTCTCTCTCTCCCTTCCATATTATAAACTCTCTCTGTCTCTCTCTCCCTTCCAATTCTATATTATTCTCCCCTCCAGTTCTATATTATAAACTCTCTCTCTCTCTCCCCTCCAGATCTATATTCTAAACTCTCTCTCTCCTCCAGATCTATATTCTAAACTCTCTCTCTCCCCTCCAGTTCTATATTATAAACTCTCTCTCTCCCCTCCAGTTCTATATTATAAACTCTCTCTCTCCCCTCCAGTTCTATATTATAAACTCTCTCTCCCCCCTCCAGTTCTATATTATAAAATCTCTCTCTCTCCCTTCCAGTTCTATATTATTCTCCCCTCCAGTTCTATATTATTAACTCTCTCTCTCTCTCTCTCCCCTCCAGTTCTATATTATAAACTCTCTCTCTCTCTCCCCTCCAGTTCTATATTATAAACTCTCTCTCCTCTCCAGTTCTATATTATAAACTCTCTCTCTCTCTCTCCCCTCCAGTTCTATGTTATAAACTCTCTCTCTCTCTCCCCTCCAGTTCTATATTCTAAACTCTCTCCCCTCCAGTTCTATATTATAAACTCTCTCTCTCTCTCCCCTCCAGATCTATATTATAAACTCTCTCTCTCTCTCCCTCCAGTTCTATGTTATAAACTCTCTCTCTCTCCCCTCCAGTTCTATATTATAAACTCTCTCTCCCCTCCAGTTCTATATTATAAACTCTCTCTCCCCTCCAGTTCTATATTATAAACTCTCTCTCCCCTCCAGTTCTATATTATAAACTCTCTCTCCCCTCCAGTTCTATATTATAAACTCTCTCTCCCCTCCAGTTCTATATTATAAACTCTCTCTCCCCTCCAGTTCTATATTATAAACTCTCTCTCCCCTCCAGTTCTATGTTATAAACTCTCTCTCTCCCCTCCAGTTCTATATTATAAACTCTCTCTCTCCCCTCCAGTTATATATTATAAACTCTCTCTCTCCCCTCCAGTTATATATTATAAACTCTCTCTCTCTCCCCTCCAGTTCTATATTATAAACTCTCTCTCTCCCCCCTCCAGTTCTATATTATAATCTCTCTCTCTCTCCCTTCCATATTATAAACTCTCTCTGTCTCTCTCTCCCTTCCAATTCTATATTATTCTCCCCTCCAGTTCTATATTATAAACTCTCTCTCTCTCTCCCCTCCAGATCTATATTCTAAACTCTCTCTCTCTCTCCCCTCCAGATCTATATTCTAAACTCTCTCTCTCCTCCAGATCTATATTCTAAACTCTCTCTCTCCCCTCCAGTTCTATATTATAAACTCTCTCTCTCCCCTCCAGTTCTATATTATAAACTCTCTCTCTCCCCCCTCCAGTTCTATATTATAAAATCTCTCTCTCTCCCTTCCAGTTCTATATTATTCTCCCCTCCAGTTCTATATTATTAACTCTCTCTCTCTCTCTCTCTCCCCTCCAGTTCTATATTATAAACTCTCTCTCTCCCCTCCAGTTCTATATTATAAACTCTCTCTCTCCCCTCCAGTTCTATATTATAAACTCTCTCTCCCCCCTCCAGTTCTATATTATAAAATCTCTCTCTCTCCCTTCCAGTTCTATATTATTCTCCCCTCCAGTTCTATATTATTAACTCTCTCTCTCTCTCTCTCCCCTCCAGTTCTATATTATAAACTCTCTCTCTCCCCTCCAGTTCTATATTATAAACTCTCTCTCTCCCCTCCAGTTCTATATTATAAACTCTCTCTCCCCCCTCCAGTTCTATATTATAAAATCTCTCTCTCTCCCTTCCAGTTCTATATTATTCTCCCCTCCAGTTCTATATTATTAACTCTCTCTCTCTCTCTCCCCTCCAGTTCTATATTCTAAACTCGCTCTCTCTCTCTCTCCACCAGATCAATATTCTAAACTCTCTCTCTCCCCTCCAGTTCTATATTATAAACTCTCTCTCTCCCCTCCAGTTCTATATTATAAACTCTCTCTCTCCCCTCCAGTTCTATATTATAAACTCTCTCTCTCTCCCCTCCAGATCTATATAAACTCTCTCTCTCTCTCTCTCTCTCTCTCCCCCCTCCAGATCTATATTATAAACTCTCTCTCTCTCTCTCTCTCCCCTCCAGTTCTATGTTATAAACTCTCTCTCTCTCTCCCCTCCAGTTCTATATTCTAAACTCTCTCCCCTCCAGTTCTATATTATAAACTCTCTCTCTCTCTCCCCTCCAGATCTATATTATAAACTCTCTCTCTCTCTCCCTCCAGTTCTATGTTATAAACTCTCTCTCTCTCTCCCCTCCAGTTCTATATTATAAACTCTCTCTCCCCTCCAGTTCTATATTATAAACTCTCTCTCCCCTCCAGTTCTATATTATAAACTCTCTCTCCCCTCCAGTTCTATATTATAAACTCTCTCTCCCCTCCAGTTCTATATTATAAACTCTCTCTCCCCTCCAGTTCTATATTATAAACTCTCTCTCCCCTCCAGTTCTATATTATAAACTCTCTCTCCCCTCCAGTTCTATGTTATAAACTCTCTCTCTCCCCTCCAGTTCTATATTATAAACTCTCTCTCTCCCCTCCAGTTATATATTATAAACTCTCTCTCTCCCCTCCAGTTATATATTATAAACTCTCTCTCTCTCCCCTCCAGTTCTATATTATAAACTCTCTCTCTCCCCCCTCCAGTTCTATATTATAATCTCTCTCTCTCTCCCTTCCATATTATAAACTCTCTCTGTCTCTCTCTCCCTTCCAATTCTATATTATTCTCCCCTCCAGTTCTATATTATAAACTCTCTCTCTCTCTCCCCTCCAGATCTATATTCTAAACTCTCTCTCTCTCTCCCCTCCAGATCTATATTCTAAACTCTCTCTCTCCTCCAGATCTATATTCTAAACTCTCTCTCTCCCCTCCAGTTCTATATTATAAACTCTCTCTCTCCCCTCCAGTTCTATATTATAAACTTTCTCTCTCCCCCCTCCAGTTCTATATTATAAAATCTCTCTCTCCCTTCCAGTTCTATATTATTCTCCCCTCCAGTTCTATATTATTAACTCTCTCTCTCTCTCTCTCTCCCCTCCAGTTCTATATTATAAACTCTCTCTCTCCCCTCCAGTTCTATATTATAAACTCTCTCTCTCCCCTCCAGTTCTATATTATAAACTCTCTCTCCCCCCTCCAGTTCTATATTATAAAATCTCTCTCTCTCCCTTCCAGTTCTATATTATTCTCCCCTCCAGTTCTATATTATTAACTCTCTCTCTCTCTCTCTCTCCCCTCCAGTTCTATATTATAAACTCTCTCTCTCTCTCCCCTCCAGTTCTATATTATAAACTCTCTCTCCTCTCCAGTTCTATATTATAAACTCTCTCTCTCTCTCTCTCCTCCAGTTCTATATTCTAAACTCTCTCTCTCTCTCTCTCTCTCTCTCTCTCTCTCCCCTCCAGTTCTATATTATAAACTCTCTCTCTCTCTCCTCAAGTTCTATATTATAAACTCTCTCTCTCTCCCCTCCAGATCTATATTCTAAACTCTCTCTCTCTCTCTCTCCCCTCCAGATCTATATTCTAAACTCGCTCTCTCTCTCCTCCAGATCAATATTCTAAACTCTCTCTCTCCCCTCCAGTTCTATATTATAAACTCTCTCTCTCCCCTCCAGTTCTATATTATAAACTCTCTCTCTCCCCTCCAGTTCTATATTATAAACTCTCTCTCTCTCCCCTCCAGATCTATATAAACTCTCTCTCTCTCTCTCTCCCCTCCAGTTCTATATTATAAACTCTCTCTCTCTCTCCCCTCCAGATCTATATTATAAACTCTCTCTCTCTCTCTCCCTCCAGTTCTATGTTATAAACTCTCTCTCTCTCTCCCCTCCAGTTCTATATTATAAACTCTCTCTCCCCTCCAGTTCTATATTATAAACTCTCTCTCCCCTCCAGTTCTATATTATAAACTCTCTCTCCCCTCCAGTTCTATGTTATAAACTCTCTCTCTCCCCTCCAGTTCTATATTATAAACTCTCTCTCTCCCCTCCAGTTATATATTATAAACTCTCTCTCTCTCCCCTCCAGTTCTATATTATAAACTCTCTCTCTCCCCCCTCCAGTTCTATATTATAATCTCTCTCTCTCCCTTCCATATTATAAACTCTCTCTGTCTCTCTCTCCCTTCCAATTCTATATTATTCTCCCCTCCAGTTCTATATTATTAACTCACTCTCTCTCTCTCCCCTCCAGTTCTATATTATAAACTCTCTCTCTCTCCCCTCCAGATCTATATTCTAAACTCTCTCTCTCTCTCTCCCCTCCAGATCTATATTCTAAACTCTCTCTCTCCCCTCCAGTTCTATATTATAAACTGTCTCTCTCCCCCCTCCAGTTCTATATTATGAAATCTCTCTCTCTCTCTCCCTTCCAGTTCTATATTATTCTCCCCTCCAGTTCTATATTATTAACTCTCTCTCTCTCACCTCCAGTTCTATATTATAAACTCTCTCTCTCCCCTCCAGTTCTATATTATAAACTCTCTCTCTCCCCTCCAGTTCTATATTATAAACTCTCTCTCCCCCCTCCAGTTCTATATTATAAAATCTCTCTCTCTCCCTTCCAGTTCTATATTATTCTCCCCTCCAGTTCTATATTATTAACTCTCTCTCTCTCTCTCTCTCCCCTCCAGATCTATATTCTAAACTCTCTCTCTCTCTCTCTCTCTCTCTCCCCTCCAGATCTATATTCTAAACTCTCTCTTTCTCTCTCCCCTCCAGATCTATATTCTAAACTCTCTCTCTCCCCTCCAGATCTATATTATAAACTCTCTCTCTCCCCTCCAGATCTATATTATAAACTCTCTCTCTCCCCTCCAGATCTATATTATAAACTCTCTCTCTCCCCTCCAGTTCTATATTATAAACTCTCTCTCTCCCCCCTCCAGTTCTATATTATAAACTCTCTCTCTCCCCCTCCAGTTCTATATTATAAACTCTCTCTCTCTCTCTCTCTCTCCCTTCCAGTTCTATATTATTAACTCTCTCTCTCTCTCTCTCTCTCTCTCTCTCCCCTCCAGTTCTATATTATAATCTCTCTCTCTCTCTCTCTCTCTCTCTCCCCTCCAGTTCTATATTATAATCTCTCTCTCTCTCTCTCTCTCCCCTCCAGTTCTATATTATAAACTCTCTCTCTCTCTCTCTCTCTCTCTCCCCCCTCCAGTTCTATATTATAAACTCTCTCTCTCTCCCCTCCAGTTCTATATTATAAACTCTCTCTCTCTCTCTCCCTTCCAGTTCTATATTATTCTCCCCTCCAGTTCTATATTATTAACTCTCTCTCTCTCTCTCTCTCCCCCCTCCAGTTCTATATTATAAACTCTCTCTCTCCCCCCTCCAGTTCTATATTATAAACTCTCTCTCTCTCTCTCCCTTCCAGTTCTATATTATAAACTCTCTCTCTCTCCCCTCCAGTTCTATATTATAAACTCTCTCTCTCTCCCCTCCAGTTCTATATTATAAACTCTCTCTCTCTCCCCTCCAGTTCTATATTATAAACTCTCTCTCTCCCCTCCAGTTCTATATTATAAACTCTCTCTCTCCCCCCTCCAGTTCTATATTATAAAATCTCTCTCTCTCCCTTCCAGTTCTATATTATTCTCCCCTCCAGTTCTATATTATTAACTCTCTCTCTCTCTCTCTCTCCCCTCCAGTTCTATATTATAAACTCTCTCTCTCCCCTCCAGTTCTATATTATAAACTCTCTCTCTCCCCTCCAGTTCTATATTATAAACTCTCTCTCCCCCCTCCAGTTCTATATTATAAAATCTCTCTCTCTCCCTTCCAGTTCTATATTATTCTCCCCTCCAGTTCTATATTATTAACTCTCTCTCTCTCTCCCCTCCAGTTCTATATTATAAACTCTCTCTCTCTCTCCCCTCCAGTTCTATATTATAAACTCTCTCTCCTCTCCAGTTCTATATTATAAACTCTCTCTCTCTCTCTCTCCTCCAGTTCTATATTCTAAACTCTCTCTCTCTCTCTCTCTCTCTCTCTCTCTCTCTCTCTCTCTCTCTCTCCCCTCCAGGTCTATATTATAAACTCTCTCTCTCTCTCCTCAAGTTCTATATTATAAACTCTCTCTCTCTCCCCTCCAGATCTATATTCTAAACTCTCTCTCTCTCTCTCTCCCCTCCAGATCTATATTCTAAACTCGCTCTCTCTCTCCTCCAGATCAATATTCTAAACTCTCTCTCTCCCCTCCAGTTCTATATTATAAACTCTCTCTCTCCCCTCCAGTTCTATATTATAAACTCTCTCTCTCCCCTCCAGTTCTATATTATAAACTCTCTCTCTCTCCCCTCCAGATCTATATAAACTCTCTCTCTCTCTCTCTCTGTCTCTCTCTCTCCCCCCTCCAGATCTATATTATAAACTCTCTCTCTCTCTCTCTCCCCTCCAGTTCTATATTATAAACTCTCTCTCTCTCTCCCCTCCAGATCTATATTATAAACTCTCTCTCTCTCTCTCCCTCCAGTTCTATGTTATAAACTCTCTCTCTCTCTCCCCTCCAGTTCTATATTATAAACTCTCTCTCCCCTCCAGTTCTATATTATAAACTCTCTCTCCCCTCCAGTTCTATATTATAAACTCTCTCTCCCCTCCAGTTCTATGTTATAAACTCTCTCTCTCCCCTCCAGTTCTATATTATAAACTCTCTCTCTCCCCTCCAGTTATATATTATAAACTCTCTCTCTCTCCCCTCCAGTTCTATATTATAAACTCTCTCTCTCCCCCCTCCAGTTCTATATTATAATCTCTCTCTCTCCCTTCCATATTATAAACTCTCTCTGTCTCTCTCTCCCTTCCAATTCTATATTATTCTCCCCTCCAGTTCTATATTATTAACTCTCTCTCTCTCTCTCCCCTCCAGTTCTATATTATAAACTCTCTCTCTCTCCCCTCCAGATCTATATTCTAAACTCTCTCTCTCTCTCTCCCCTCCAGATCTATATTCTAAACTCTCTCTCTCCTCCAGATCTATATTCTAAACTCTCTCTCTCCCCTCCAGTTCTATATTATAAACTCTCTCTCTCCCCTCCAGTTCTATATTATAAACTCTCTCTCTCCCCTCCAGTTCTATATTATAAACTGTCTCTCTCCCCCCTGCAGTTCTATATTATGAAATCTCTCTCTCTCTCTCCCTTCCAGTTCTATATTATTCTCCCCTCCAGTTCTATATTATTAACTCTCTCTCTCTCACCTCCAGTTCTATATTATAAACTCTCTCTCTCCCCTCCAGTTCTATATTATAAACTCTCTCTCTCCCCTCCAGTTCTATATTATAAACTCTCTCTCCCCCCTCCAGTTCTATATTATAAAATCTCTCTCTCTCCCTTCCAGTTCTATATTATTCTCCCCTCCAGTTCTATATTATTAACTCTCTCTCTCTCTCTCTCCCCTCCAGATCTATATTCTAAACTCTCTCTCTCTCTCTCTCTCTCTCTCTCTCCCCTCCAGATCTATATTCTAAACTCTCTCTTTCTCTCTCCCCTCCAGATCTATATTCTAAACTCTCTCTCTCCCCTCCAGATCTATATTATAAACTCTCTCTCTCCCCTCCAGATCTATATTATAAACTCTCTCTCTCCCCTCCAGATCTATATTATAAACTCTCTCTCTCCCCTCCAGTTCTATATTATAAACTCTCTCTCTCCCCCCTCCAGTTCTATATTATAAACTCTCTCTCTCCCCCTCCAGTTCTATATTATAAACTCTCTCTCTCTCTCTCTCTCCCTTCCAGTTCTATATTATTAACTCTCTCTCTCTCTCTCTCTCTCTCTCTCTCTCTCCCCTCCAGTTCTATATTATAATCTCTCTCTCTCTCTCTCTCTCTCTCTCTCTCTCTCCCCTCCAGTTCTATATTATAAACTCTCTCTCTCTCTCTCTCTCTCTCTCCCCCCTCCAGTTCTATATTATAAACTCTCTCTCTCTCTCCCCTCCAGTTCTATATTATAAACTCTCTCTCTCTCTCTCCCTTCCAGTTCTATATTATTCTCCCCTCCAGTTCTATATTATTAACTCTCTCTCTCTCCCCTCCAGTTCTATATTATAAACTCTCTCTCTCTCTCTCTCTCCCCCCTCCAGTTCTATATTATAAACTCTCTCTCTCCCCCCTCCAGTTCTATATTATAAACTCTCTCTCTCTCTCTCTCTCCCTTCCAGTTCTATATTATTAACTCTCTCTCTCTCTCTCTCTCCCCTCCAGTTCTATATTATAAACTCTCTCTCTCTCCCCTCCAGTTCTATATTATAAACTCTCTCTCTCTCTCTCCCTTCCAGTTCTATATTATTCTCCCCTCCAGTTCTATATTATTAACTCTCTCTCTCTCTCTCTCTCCCCCCTCCAGTTCTATATTATAAACTCTCTCTCTCCCCCCTCCAGTTCTATATTATAAACTCTCTCTCTCTCTCTCCCTTCCAGTTCTATATTATAAACTCTCTCTCTCTCCCCTCCAGTTCTATATTATAAACTCTCTCTCTCTCCCCTCCAGTTCTATATTATAAACTCTCTCTCTCTCCCCTCCAGTTCTATATTATAAACTCTCTCTCTCCCCTCCAGTTCTATATTATAAACTCTCTCTCTCCCCCCTCCAGTTCTATATTATAAAATCTCTCTCTCTCCCTTCCAGTTCTATATTATTCTCCCCTCCAGTTCTATATTATTAACTCTCTCTCTCTCTCTCTCTCCCCTCCAGTTCTATATTATAAACTCTCTCTCTCCCCTCCAGTTCTATATTATAAACTCTCTCTCTCCCCTCCAGTTCTATATTATAAACTCTCTCTCCCCCCTCCAGTTCTATATTATAAAATCTCTCTCTCTCCCTTCCAGTTCTATATTATTCTCCCCTCCAGTTCTATATTATTAACTCTCTCTCTCTCTCCCCTCCAGTTCTATATTATAAACTCTCTCTCTCTCCCCTCCAGTTCTATATTATAAACTCTCTCTCCTCTCCAGTTCTATATTATAAACTCTCTCTCTCTCTCTCTCCTCCAGTTCTATATTCTAAACTCTCTCTCTCTCTCTCTCTCTCTCTCTCTCTCTCTCTCTCTCCCCTCCAGGTCTATATTATAAACTCTCTCTCTCTCTCCTCAAGTTCTATATTATAAACTCTCTCTCTCTCCCCTCCAGATCTATATTCTAAACTCTCTCTCTCTCTCTCTCCCCTCCAGATCTATATTCTAAACTCGCTCTCTCTCTCCTCCAGATCAATATTCTAAACTCTCTCTCTCCCCTCCAGTTCTATATTATAAACTCTCTCTCTCCCCTCCAGTTCTATATTATAAACTCTCTCTCTCCCCTCCAGTTCTATATTATAAACTCTCTCTCTCTCCCCTCCAGATCTATATAAACTCTCTCTCTCTCTCTCTCTGTCTCTCTCTCTCCCCCCTCCAGATCTATATTATAAACTCTCTCTCTCTCTCTCTCCCCTCCAGTTCTATATTATAAACTCTCTCTCTCTCTCCCCTCCAGATCTATATTATAAACTCTCTCTCTCTCTCTCCCTCCAGTTCTATGTTATAAACTCTCTCTCTCTCTCCCCTCCAGTTCTATATTATAAACTCTCTCTCCCCTCCAGTTCTATATTATAAACTCTCTCTCCCCTCCAGTTCTATATTATAAACTCTCTCTCCCCTCCAGTTCTATGTTATAAACTCTCTCTCTCCCCTCCAGTTCTATATTATAAACTCTCTCTCTCCCCTCCAGTTATATATTATAAACTCTCTCTCTCTCCCCTCCAGTTCTATATTATAAACTCTCTCTCTCCCCCCTCCAGTTCTATATTATAATCTCTCTCTCTCCCTTCCATATTATAAACTCTCTCTGTCTCTCTCTCCCTTCCAATTCTATATTATTCTCCCCTCCAGTTCTATATTATTAACTCTCTCTCTCTCTCTCCCCTCCAGTTCTATATTATAAACTCTCTCTCTCTCCCCTCCAGATCTATATTCTAAACTCTCTCTCTCTCTCTCCCCTCCAGATCTATATTCTAAACTCTCTCTCTCCTCCAGATCTATATTCTAAACTCTCTCTCTCCCCTCCAGTTCTATATTATAAACTCTCTCTCTCCCCTCCAGTTCTATATTATAAACTCTCTCTCTCCCCTCCAGTTCTATATTATAAACTGTCTCTCTCCCCCCTGCAGTTCTATATTATGAAATCTCTCTCTCTCTCTCCCTTCCAGTTCTATATTATTCTCCCCTCCAGTTCTATATTATTAACTCTCTCTCTCTCACCTCCAGTTCTATATTATAAACTCTCTCTCTCCCCTCCAGTTCTATATTATAAACTCTCTCTCTCCCCTCCAGTTCTATATTATAAACTCTCTCTCCCCCCTCCAGTTCTATATTATAAAATCTCTCTCTCTCCCTTCCAGTTCTATATTATTCTCCCCTCCAGTTCTATATTATTAACTCTCTCTCTCTCTCTCTCCCCTCCAGATCTATATTCTAAACTCTCTCTCTCTCTCTCTCTCTCTCTCTCTCCCCTCCAGATCTATATTCTAAACTCTCTCTTTCTCTCTCCCCTCCAGATCTATATTCTAAACTCTCTCTCTCCCCTCCAGATCTATATTATAAACTCTCTCTCTCCCCTCCAGATCTATATTATAAACTCTCTCTCTCCCCTCCAGATCTATATTATAAACTCTCTCTCTCCCCTCCAGTTCTATATTATAAACTCTCTCTCTCCCCCCTCCAGTTCTATATTATAAACTCTCTCTCTCCCCCTCCAGTTCTATATTATAAACTCTCTCTCTCTCTCTCTCTCCCTTCCAGTTCTATATTATTAACTCTCTCTCTCTCTCTCTCTCTCTCTCTCTCTCCCCTCCAGTTCTATATTATAATCTCTCTCTCTCTCTCTCTCTCTCTCTCTCTCTCTCCCCTCCAGTTCTATATTATAAACTCTCTCTCTCTCTCTCTCTCTCTCTCCCCCCTCCAGTTCTATATTATAAACTCTCTCTCTCTCTCCCCTCCAGTTCTATATTATAAACTCTCTCTCTCTCTCTCCCTTCCAGTTCTATATTATTCTCCCCTCCAGTTCTATATTATTAACTCTCTCTCTCTCCCCTCCAGTTCTATATTATAAACTCTCTCTCTCTCTCTCTCTCCCCCCTCCAGTTCTATATTATAAACTCTCTCTCTCCCCCCTCCAGTTCTATATTATAAACTCTCTCTCTCTCTCTCTCTCCCTTCCAGTTCTATATTATTAACTCTCTCTCTCTCTCTCTCTCTCTCCCCTCCAGTTCTATATTATAAACTCTCTCTCTCTCTCTCTCTCTCCCCTCCAGTTCTATATTATAAACTCTCTCTCTCTCCCCTCCAGTTCTATATTATAAACTCTCTCTCTCTCCCCTCCAGTTCTATATTATAAACTCTCTCTCTCTCTCTCCCCTCCAGTTCTATATTATAAACTCTCTCTCTCTCTCTCTCCCTTCCAGTTCTATATTATTCTCCCCTCCAGTTCTATATTATTAACTCTCTCTCTCTCTCTCTCTCTCCCCTCCAGATCTATATTCTAAACTCTCTCTCTCTCTCTCCCTTCCAGTTCTATATTATTCTCCCCTCCAGTTCTATATTATTAACTCTCTCTCTCTCTCTCCTCCAGTTCTATATTCTAAACTCTCTCTCTCTCTCTCTCTCTCTCTCTCTCTCTCTCTCTCCCCTCCAGTTCTATATTATAAACTCTCTCTCTCTCTCTCCCCTCCAGTTCTATATTATAAACTCTCTCTCTCTCTCTCCCCTCCAGATCTATATTATAATCTCTCTCTCTCTCTCCTCCAGTTCTATATTATAATCTCTCTCTCTCTCTCCTCCAGTTCTATATTATAAACTCTATCTCTCTCTCCCCTCCAGATCTATATTCTAAACTCTCTCTCTCTCTCCCCTCCAGATCTATATTCTAAACTCTCTCTCTCCTCCAGATCTATATTCTAAACTCTCTCTCTCCCCTCCAGTTCTATATTATAAACTCTCTCTCTCTCCCCTCCAGATCTATATAAACTCTCTCTCTCTCTCTCTCTCTCTCTCCCCCCTCCAGATCTATATTATAAACTCTCTCTCTCTCTCCCCTCCAGTTCTATGTTATAAACTCTCTCTCTCTCTCCCCTCCAGTTCTATATTCTAAACTCTCTCCCCTCCAGTTCTATATTATAAACTCTCTCTCTCTCTCCCCTCCAGATCTATATTATAAACTCTCTCTCTCTCTCTCTCCCTCCAGTTCTATGTTATAAACTCTCTCTCTCTCTCTCCCATCCAGTTCTATATTATAAACTCTCTCTCCCCTCCAGTTCTATATTATAAACTCTCTCTCCCCTCCAGTTCTATATTATAAACTCTCTCTCCCCTCCAGTTCTATATTATAAACTCTCTCTCCCCTCCAGTTCTATATTATAAACTCTCTCTTCCCTCCAGTTCTATATTATAAACTCTCTCTCCCCTCCAGTTCTATGTTATAAACTCTCTCTCTCCCCTCCAGTTCTATATTATAAACTCTCTCTCCCCTCCAGTTATATATTATAAACTCTCTCTCTCTCCCCTCCAGTTCTATATTATAAACTCTCTCTCTCCCCCCTCCAGTTCTATATTATAATCTCTCTCTCTCTCCCTTCCATATTATAAACTCTCTCTGTCTCTCTCTCCCTTCCAATTCTATATTATTCTCCCCTCCAGTTCTATATTATTAACTCTCTCTCTCTCTCTCCCCTCCAGTTCTATATTATAAACTCTCTCTCTCTCTCCCCTCCAGATCTATATTCTAAACTCTCTCTCTCTCTCCCCTCCAGATCTATATTCTAAACTCTCTCTCTCCTCCAGATCTATATTCTAAACTCTCTCTCTCCCCTCCAGTTCTATATTATAAACTCTCTCTCTCCCCTCCAGTTCTATATTATAAACTCTCTCTCTCCCCTCCAGTTCTATATTATAAACTCTCTCTCTCCCCTCCAGTTCTATATTATAAACTCTCTCTCTCCCCCCTCCAGTTCTATATTATAAAATCTCTCTCTCTCTCCCTTCCAGTTCTATATTATTCTCCCCTCCAGTTCTATATTATTAACTCTCTCTCTCTCTCTCCCCTCCAGTTCTATATTCTAAACTCGCTCTCTCTCTCTCTCCACCAGATCAATATTCTAAACTCTCTCTCTCCCCTCCAGTTCTATATTATAAACTCTCTCTCTCCCCTCCAGTTCTATATTATAAACTCTCTCTCTCCCCTCCAGTTCTATATTATAAACTCTCTCTCTCTCCCCTCCAGATCTATATAAACTCTCTCTCTCTCTCTCTCTCTCTCTCTCCCCCCTCCAGATCTATATTATAAACTCTCTCTCTCTCTCTCTCTCCCCTCCAGTTCTATGTTATAAACTCTCTCTCTCTCTCCCCTCCAGTTCTATATTCTAAACTCTCTCCCCTCCAGTTCTATATTATAAACTCTCTCTCTCTCTCCCCTCCAGATCTATATTATAAACTCTCTCTCTCTCTCTCCCTCCAGTTCTATGTTATTCTCTCTCTCTCTCCCTCCAGTTCTATGTTATAAACTCTCTCTCCCCTCCAGTTCTATATTATAAACTCTCTCTCCCCTCCAGTTCTATATTATAAACTCTCTCTCCCCTCCAGTTATATATTATAAACTCTCTCTCTCTCTCCCCTCCAGTTCTATATTATAAACTCTCTCTCTCCCCCCTCCAGTTCTATATTATAATCTCTCTCTCTCTCCCTTCCAATTCTATATTATTCTCCCCTCCAGTTCTATATTATTAACTCTCTCTCTCTCTCTCCCCTCCAGTTCTATATTATAA
Source organism: Salmo salar (assembly GCF_965601325.2). Taxonomy (NCBI): domain Eukaryota; kingdom Metazoa; phylum Chordata; class Actinopteri; order Salmoniformes; family Salmonidae; genus Salmo; species Salmo salar. The sequence continues at coordinate 20,032 of NW_027675717.1, forward strand.
ACTCTCTCTCTCTCTCCCCTCCAGATCTATATTCTAAACTCTCTCTCTCTCCCCCCTCCAGTTCTATATTATAAAATCTCTCTCTCTCCCTTCCAGTTCTATATTATTCTCCCCTCCAGTTCTATATTATTAACTCTCTCTCTCTCTCTCTCCCCTCCAGTTCTATATTATAAACTCTCTCTCCTCTCCAATATTATAAACTCTCTCTCTCTCTCTCTCCTCCAGTTCTATATTATAAACTCTCTCTCTCTCTCCTCAAGTTCTATATTATAAACTCTCTCTCCCCTCCAGATCTATATTCTAAACTCGCTCTCTCTCTCTCTCCTCCAGATCAATATTCTAAACTCTCTCTCTCCCCTCCAGTTCTATATTATAAACTCTCCCCTCCAGTTCTATATTATAAACTCTCTCTCTCCCCTCCAGTTCTATATTATAAACTCTCTCTCTCTCCCCTCCGGATCTATATAAACTCTCTCTCTCTCTCTCTCTCTCTCTCTCTCTCCCCCCTCCAGATCTATATTATAAACTCTCTCTCTCTCTCTCCCCTCCAGTTCTATGTTATAAACTCTCTCTCTCTCTCCCCTCCAGTTCTATATTCTAAACTCTCTCCCCTCCAGTTCTATATTATAAACTCTCTCTCTCTCTCCCCTCCAGATCTATATTATAAACTCTCTCTCTCTCTCCCTCCAGTTCTATGTTATAAACTCTCTCTCTCTCTCCCCTCCAGTTCTATATTATAAACTCTCTCTCCCCTCCAGTTCTATATTATAAACTCTCTCTCTCCCCTCCAGTTATATATTATAAACTCTCTCTCTCTCCCCTCCAGTTCTATATTATAAACTCTCTCTCTCCCCCCTCCAGTTCTATATTATAATCTCTCTCTCTCTCCCTTCCAATTCTATATTATTCTCCCCTCCAGTTCTATATTATTAACGCTCTCTCTCTCTCCCCTCCAGTTCTATATTATAAACTCTCTCTCTCTCTCCCCTCCAGATCTATATTCTAAACTCTCTCTCTCTCTCCCCTCCAGATCTATATTCTAAACTCTCTCTCTCCTCCAGATCTATATTCTAAACTCTCTCTCTCCCCTCCAGTTCTATATTATAAACTCTCTCTCTCCCCTCCAGTTCTATATTATAAACTCTCTCTCTCCCCTCCAGTTCTATATTATAAACTCTCTCTCTCCCCCCTCCAGTTCTATATTATAAAATCTCTCTCTCTCTCCCCTCCAGTTCTATATTATAAACTCTCTCTCTCTCTCTCCCTCCAGTTCTATGTTATAAACTCTCTCTCTCTCTCCCCTCCAGTTCTATATTATAAACTCTCTCTCCCCTCCAGTTCTATATTATAAACTCTCTCTCCCCTCCAGTTATATATTATAAACTCTCTCTCTCTCTCCCCTCCAGTTCTATATTATAAACTCTCTCTCTCCCCCCTCCAGTTCTATATTATAATCTCTCTCTCTCTCCCTTCCAATTCTATATTATTCTCCCCTCCAGTTCTATATTATTAACTCTCTCTCTCTCTCTCCCCTCCAGTTCTATATTATAAACTCTCTCTCTCTCTCCCCTCCAGATCTATATTCTAAACTCTCTCTCTCTCCCCCCTCCAGTTCTATATTATAAAATCTCTCTCTCTCCCTTCCAGTTCTATATTATTCTCCCCTCCAGTTCTATATTATTAACTCTCTCTCTCTCTCTCTCTCCCCTCCAGTTCTATATTATAAACTCTCTCTCTCTCTCCCCTCCAGTTCTATATTATAAACTCTCTCTCCTCTCCAGTTCTATATTATAAACTCTCTCTCTCTCTCTCTCTCTCTCTCTCTCTCTCTCTCTCTCTCCCCTCCAGTTCTATATTATAAACTCTCTCTCTCTCTCCTCAAGTTCTATATTATAAACTCTCTCTCCCCTCCAGATCTATATTCTAAACTCTCTCTCTCTCTCTCCCCTCCAGATCTATATTCTAAACTCGCTCTCTCTCTCTCTCCTCCAGATCAATATTCTAAACTCTCTCTCTCCCCTCCAGTTCTATATTATAAACTCTCCCCTCCAGTTCTATATTATAAACTCTCTCTCTCCCCTCCAGTTCTATATTATAAACTCTCTCTCTCTCCCCTCCAGATCTATATAAACTCTCTCTCTCTCTCTCTCTCTCTCTCCCCCCTCCAGATCTATATTATAAACTCTCTCTCTCTCCCTTCCAGTTCTATGTTATAAACTCTCTCTCTCTCTCCCCTCCAGTTCTATATTCTAAACTCTCTCCCCTCCAGTTCTATATTATAAACTCTCTCTCTCTCTCCCCTCCAGATCTATATTATAAACTCTCTCTCTCTCTCTCCCTCCAGTTCTATGTTATAAACTCTCTCTCTCTCTCCCCTCCAGTTCTATATTCTAAACTCTCTCCCCTCCAGTTCTATATTATAAACTCTCTCTCTCTCTCCCCTCCAGATCTATATTATAAACTCTCTCTCTCTCTCCCCTCCAGTTCTATATTATAAACTCTCTCTCCCCTCCAGTTCTATATTATAAACTCTCTCTCTCCCCTCCAGTTATATATTATAAACTCTCTCTCTCTCCCCTCCAGTTCTATATTATAAACTCTCTCTCTCCCCCCTCCAGTTCTATATTATAATATCTCTCTCTCTCCCTTCCAATTCTATATTATTCTCCCCTCCAGTTCTATATTATTAACGCTCTCTCTCTCTCCCCTCCAGTTCTATATTATAAACTCTCTCTCTCTCTCCCCTCCAGATCTATATTCTAAACTCTCTCTCTCTCTCCCCTCCAGATCTATATTCTAAACTCTCTCTCTCCTCCAGATCTATATTCTAAACTCTCTCTCTCCCCTCCAGTTCTATATTATAAACTCTCTCTCTCCCCTCCAGTTCTATATTATAAACTCTCTCTCTCCCCTCCAGTTCTATATTATAAACTCTCTCTCTCCCCCCTCCAGTTCTATATTATAAAATCTCTCTCTCTCTCCCCTCCAGTTCTATATTATAAACTCTCTCTCTCTCTCTCCCTCCAGTTCTATGTTATAAACTCTCTCTCTCTCTCCCCTCCAGTTCTATATTATAAACTCTCTCTCCCCTCCAGTTCTATATTATAAACTCTCTCTCCCCTCCAGTTATATATTATAAACTCTCTCTCTCTCTCCCCTCCAGTTCTATATTATAAACTCTCTCTCTCCCCCCTCCAGTTCTATATTATAATCTCTCTCTCTCTCCCTTCCAATTCTATATTATTCTCCCCTCCAGTTCTATATTATTAACTCTCTCTCTCTCTCTCCCCTCCAGTTCTATATTATAAACTCTCTCTCTCTCTCCCCTCCAGATCTATATTCTAAACTCTCTCTCTCTCCCCCCTCCAGTTCTATATTATAAAATCTCTCTCTCTCCCTTCCAGTTCTATATTATTCTCCCCTCCAGTTCTATATTATTAACTCTCTCTCTCTCTCTCTCTCCCCTCCAGTTCTATATTATAAACTCTCTCTCTCTCTCCCCTCCAGTTCTATATTATAAACTCTCTCTCCTCTCCAGTTCTATATTATAAACTCTCTCTCTCTCTCTCTCTCTCTCTCTCTCTCTCTCTCTCTCTCTCCCCTCCAGTTCTATATTATAAACTCTCTCTCTCTCTCCTCAAGTTCTATATTATAAACTCTCTCTCCCCTCCAGATCTATATTCTAAACTCTCTCTCTCTCTCTCCCCTCCAGATCTATATTCTAAACTCGCTCTCTCTCTCTCTCCTCCAGATCAATATTCTAAACTCTCTCTCTCCCCTCCAGTTCTATATTATAAACTCTCCCCTCCAGTTCTATATTATAAACTCTCTCTCTCCCCTCCAGTTCTATATTATAAACTCTCTCTCTCTCCCCTCCAGATCTATATAAACTCTCTCTCTCTCTCTCTCTCTCTCTCCCCCCTCCAGATCTATATTATAAACTCTCTCTCTCTCTCTCTCTCTCCCTTCCAGTTCTATGTTATAAACTCTCTCTCTCTCTCCCCTCCAGTTCTATATTCTAAACTCTCTCCCCTCCAGTTCTATATTATAAACTCTCTCTCTCTCTCCCCTCCAGATCTATATTATAAACTCTCTCTCTCTCTCTCCCTCCAGTTCTATGTTATAAACTCTCTCTCTCTCTCCCCTCCAGTTCTATATTCTAAACTCTCTCCCCTCCAGTTCTATATTATAAACTCTCTCTCTCTCTCCCCTCCAGATCTATATTATAAACTCTCTCTCTCTCTCCCCTCCAGTTCTATATTATAAACTCTCTCTCCCTCCAGTTCTATATTATAAACTCTCTCTCTCCCCTCCAGTTATATATTATAAACTCTCTCTCTCTCCCCTCCAGTTCTATATTATAAACTCTCTCTCTCCCCCCTCCAGTTCTATATTATAATATCTCTCTCTCTCCCTTCCAATTCTATATTATTCTCCCCTCCAGTTCTATATTATTAACTCTCTCTCTCTCTCTCCCCTCCAGTTCTATATTATAAACTCTCTCTCTCTCTCCCCTCCAGATCTATATTCTAAACTCTCTCTCTCTCTCCCCTCCAGATCTATATTCTAAACTCTCTCTCTCCTCCAGATCTATATTCTAAACTCTCTCTCTCCCCTCCAGTTCTATATTATAAACTCTCTCTCTCCCCTCCAGTTCTATATTATAAACTCTCTCTCTCCCCTCCAGTTCTATATTATAAACTCTCTCTCTCCCCCCTCCAGTTCTATATTATAAAATCTCTCTCTCTCTCTCCCTTCCAGTTCTATATTATTCTCCCCTCCAGTTCTATATTATTAACTCTCTCTCTCTCTCCCCTCCAGTTCTATATTATAAACTCTCTCTCTCTCTCTCTCCCTCCAGTTCTATATTATAAACTCTCTCTCCTCTCCAGTTCTATATTATAAACTCTCTCTCTCTCTCTCTCTCTCTCTCTCTCTCTCCTCCAGTTCTATATTCTAAACTCTCTCTCTCTCTCTCTCTCTCTCTCTCTCTCTCCCCTCCAGTTCTATATTATAAACTCTCTCTCTCCTCAAGTTCTATATTATAAACTCTCTCTCTCTCCCCTCCAGATCTATATTCTAAACTCTCTCTCTCTCTCTCTCCCCTCCAGATCTATATTCTAAACTCGCTCTCTCTCTCTCTCCTCCAGATCAATATTCTAAACTCTCTCTCTCCCCTCCAGTTCTATATTATAAACTCTCTCTCTCCCTCTCCAGTTCTATATTATAAACTCTCTCTCTCTCCCCTCCAGATCTATATAAACTCTCTCTCTCTCTCTCTCTCCCCCTCCAGATCTATATTATAAACTCTCTCTCTCTCCCCTCCAGTTCTATGTTATAAACTCTCTCTCTCTCTCTCCCCTCCAGTTCTATATTATAAACTCTCTCTCCCCTCCAGTTCTATATTATAAACTCTCTCTCCCTCCAGTTCTATATTATAAACTCTCTCTCCCCTCCAGTTCTATATTATAAACTCTCCCCTCCAGTTCTATATTATAAACTCTCTCTCCCCTCCAGTTCTATATTATAAACTCTCTCTCCCCTCCAGTTCTATATTATAAACTCTCTCTCCCCCTCCAGTTCTATATTATAAACTCTCTCTCCCCTCCAGTTCTATATTATAAACTCTCTCTCCCCTCCAGTTCTATGTTATAAACTCTCTCTCTCCCCTCCAGTTCTATATTATAAACTCTCTCTCTCCCCCCTCCAGTTCTATATTATAAATCTCTCTCTCTCTCTCCCTCCAGTTCTATATTATTCTCCCCTCCAGTTCTATATTATTAACTCTCTCTCTCTCTCTCTCTCACCTCCAGTTCTATATTATAAACTCTCTCTCTCTCTCTCCCCTCCAGTTCTATATTATGAACTCTCTCTCTCTCTCCCTTCCAGTTCTATATTATTCTCCCCTCCAGTTCTATATTATTAACTCTCTCTCTCTCCCCTCCAGTTCTATATTATAAACTCTCTCTCTCTCTCTCTCTCTCTCTCTCTCTCTCTCCCCTCCAGATCTATATTCTAAACTCTCTCTCTCTCTCTCTCCCCTCCAGATCTATATTCTAAACTCTCTCTCTCTCTCTCTCTCTCTCTCCCCTCCAGATCTATATTCTAAACTCTCTCTCTCTCTCTCCCTTCCAGTTCTATATTATTCTCCCCTCCAGTTCTATATTATTAACTCTCTCTCTCTCTCTCCTCCAGTTCTATATTCTAAACTCTCTCTCTCTCTCTCTCTCCCCCTCCAGTTCTATATTATAAACTCTCTCTCTCTCCCCTCCAGTTCTATATTATAAACTCTCTCTCTCTCTCTCCCCTCCAGATCTATATTATAATCTCTCTCTCTCTCTCTCCTCCAGTTCTATATTATAAACACTCTCTCTCTCCTCCAGTTCTATATTATAAACTCTATCTCTATCTCCCCTCCAGATCTATATTCTAAACTCTCTCTCTCTCTCTCTTCCCTCCAGATCTATATTCTAAACTCTCTCTCTCCTCCAGATCTATATTCTAAACTCTCTCTCTCCTCCAGATCTATATTCTAAACTCTCTCTCTCCCCTCCAGTTCTATATTATAAACTCTCTCTCTCCCCTCCAGTTCTATATTATAAACTCTCTCTCTCCCCTCCAGTTCTATATTATAAACTCTCTCTCTCCCCCCTCCAGTTCTATATTATAAAATCTCTCTCTCTCTCTCCCTTCCAGTTCTATATTATTCTCCCCTCCAGTTCTATATTATTAACTCTCTCTCTCTCTCCTCTCTCTCTCTCCCCTCCAGTTCTATATTATAAACTCTCTCTCTCCCCTCCAGTTCTATATTATAAACTCTCTCTCTCCCCTCCAGTTCTATATTATAAACTCTCTCTCTCCCCTCCAGTTCTATATTATAAACTCTCTCTCCCCTCCAGTTCTATATTATAAACTCTCTCTCTCCCCTCCAGTTCTATATTATAAACTCTCTCTCTCCCCTCCAGTTCTATATTATAAACTCTCTCTCTCCCCTCCAGTTCTATATTATAAACTCTCTCTCTCCCCTCCAGTTCTATATTATAAACTCTCTCTCTCCCCTCCAGTTCTATATTATAAACTCTCTCTCTCCCCTCCAGTTCTATATTATAAACTCTCTCTCTCCCCTCCAGTTCTATATTATAAACTCTCTCTCTCCCCTCCAGTTCTATATTATAAACTCTC